>NC_084734.1:63826103-64126103 GCF_033978785.1 Entelurus aequoreus | reverse complement strand
TGCTGATTTACACGATAGTAACTGTACCGAAAAAAGAAGCTATCTGTGCCATATTCCGGTGCTAAGTAAATGCAGGCTGAGCAACCTGCAACAAGTGCTTGATGGTGATATTGTGCAGATATCGTTCTAGTAAGTAATGTAGCGTCCCGACAGAAGCACACGGAGTCTGACGCTCTCTTTAAACTTTATTGCCGACTTTAACAAGCCGACAACAGCCTTCATAACACTGTTAGCACTAGCACGTCCGCAACTGTCGTCTGCACCGTAGTCAATGAGCTCCTTTTTCTCTATCCTTTTGTTGTGAGGCTTTCATGCTCCGCTGTTGCCATTTCTAATACAAAGTAGCGTATAGTTCAAACTTAAATCTGTAAGTTGACGCCATATGGAAGCTGCTACAAAATAGGACGGGGAGAAGACGCTGTCACAGTGGAGCCACGTAAACAAGGCTGCCAATAAAACAGTGCATCCTGAAGAGACGGTCAGAAAGCTGCTTGAAAACTGTCTGTAAAACATAATTTTGCAAAATGTTGACCAAAGCACCACCATTACATGTTATGTAGACCACAAGGAAGTTTTTAAAATGTAGGGGAAAAAATCATAATATAACCCCTTTATGTGAAGTGAATTATATTTATAAAGGGCTTTTCTCTAGTGACTCAAAGCGCTTTACATAGTAAAACCCAATATCTAAATTACATTAAAACCAGTGTGGGTGGCACTGGGAGCAGGTGGGTAAAGTGTCTTGCCCAAGGACACAACAGCAGTGACTAGGATGGCGGAAGCGGGGATCGAACCTGAAACCCTCAAGTTGCTGGCACGGCCACTCTACCAACCGAGCTATACCGAATTATTGCGCCTTATCAATCCGTATCAATCTGTTGTGGTGAAGAAGGAGCTGAGCTGGAAGACAGAGCTCTCAATTTACTGGTCGATCTACGTTCCCATCCTCACCTATGGTAATGAGCTTTGGGTTATGACTAGAGATGTCCGATAATATCGGCCTGCCGATATTATCGGCCGATAAATGCTTTAAAATGTAATATCGAAAATCATCGGTATCGTTTTTTTAATTATCGGCATTTATTTATTTATTTTTTTTATTAAATCAACATAAAAAACACAAGATACACTTACAATTAGTACACCAACCCAAAAAAACTCCCTCCCCCATTTACACTCATTCACACAAAAGTATTGTTTCTTTCTGTTATTAATATTTTGGTTCCTACATTATATATCAATATATAACAATACAGTCTGCAAGGGATACAGTCCGTAAGCACACATGATTGTGCGTGCTGCTGGTCCACTAACAGTGCTAACCTTTAACAGTTAATTTTACTAATTTTCATTAATTACTACTTTCTATGTAACTGTTTTTATATTGTTTTACTTTCTTTTTTATTCAAGAATGTATTTATCTTATTTTATTAATTGTTTTAAAAAGGACCTTATCTTCACCATACTTGGTTGTCCAAATTAGGCATAATAATGTGTTAGTTCCACGACTGTATATATAGCGGTATCGGTTGATATCGGTATCGGTAATTAAGAGTTGGACAATATCGGAATATCGGATATCGACAAAAAGCCATTATCGGACATCCCTAGTTATGACCGAAAAGACAAGATCACGGGTACAAGAAGCCGAAGTGAGTTTCCTCCGCCGGGTAGCGGGTCTCTCCCTTAGAGATAGGGTGAGAAGCTCTGTCATCCGGGAGGAGCCCAAAGTAAAGCCGCTGCTCCTCCACATTGAGAGGAGTCAGATGAGGTGGTTTGGGCGTCTGGTCAGGATGCCACATGAACGCCTCCCTAGGGAGGTGTTTAGGGCACGTCCGACCGGTAGGAGGCCACAGGGAAGACTATGTCTCCCGGCTGGCCTGGGAACACCTCGGGATCCCCCGGGGAGCCGGACGAAGTGGCTGGGGAGAGGGAAGTCTGGGCTTCTCTGCTTAGGCTGCTGCCCCCGCGACCCGACCTCAGATAAGCGGAAAAAATGGATGGATGGATGGATGGATGGATGGATATTGCGCTTTATAAAATACGGCAAGTTGTTTTTGCACATTTTCTATCTTTGTATTGCTGCAATAATTATGAAAATTTGTTGTGGATTGTATTTCTTATCTTATAAAGTATTACCTAGTTATCATGAATTTCATATCACTGAAGTATTTAAATTATCAGTCTGTTCAACTTGAATGTCACAAAATTTCACAAAAATAAAAATAAATTGTTTGTTTTTGTTTTTTTACAAAATGTGTAAAGTAATGGTTTGACCAACGTTCAAGCAACGTCGCCATTTTTTAAATACCGATCCGGTAGTAGTATCAGTTATAATGATAATGAATAATTAATTATAAAACACTTGGTCTGCCAGAGATCAAGAAGACAGAACGCGAGGGATCATTAGTGTTGCCAACTTAGTAACTTTTAGATACTTTTTATCAAAAACGCGATTTAACGGCAAATCTAGTGGATACTTTTGGAGACTCTGAAATGAAATGTTCATCTACCTTACTTTGCAAAGATGAGACAACGTGGTGATCGATCAACAACCTCTACACTGGGAAACCAAGACATGCAACTGTGGGCCTGGAACCCCACCAAAACAACATCAGCAAACTCAACTATATTCTCTGCATGCAGCCATCCTCAGCCTGTCATGTTCACAACCTCAGGTGGTCGGAAATTACGGAACTCCTAATTAACGCAACACATACCGTATTTTTCGGACTATAAGTCGCTCCGGAGTATACGTCGCACCGGCCGAAAATGCATAATAAAGAAGGAAAAAAACATATATAAGTCACACTGGAGTATAAGTCGCATTTTTGGGGAAATTTATTTGATAAAACCTAACACCAAGAATAGACATTTGAAAGGCAATTTAAAATAAATAAAGAATAGTGAACAACAGGCTGAATAAGTGTCAATATATGACGCATAAATAACCAACTGAGAACGTGCCTGGTATGTTAACGTAACATATTATGGTAAGAGTCATTCAAATAACTATAACATATAGAACATGCTATACGTTTACCAAACAATCTGTCACTCCTAATCGCTAAATCCGATGAAATCTTATACGTCTAGTCTCTTACGTGAATGAGCTAAATAATATTATTTGATATTTTACAGTAATGCGTTAATAATTTCACACATAAGTCGCTCCTGAGTATAAGCCAAACTATGAAAAAAACTGCGACTTATAGTCCGAAAAATACGGTAAATGCCAGGTTACTACACTCCAGCGTCAGTTCATCGTGTGACTTTTAAAAAAATACAAAGAGAAGTAAAGTTTGTAGTTCTAAACATATTTGAGTTGTTTGTATTTTTGGGTACGGTATAAAAAACAGATCGAATAATTTTAAGCTGTTGGTCACCACAGCTTTGGGGCAACTCTTTTTTACGACTAAGCAGGCTGGTAAGCAGACAAAAGAATAAGACAAGATTCCAAACACACATGCTTAAGAATAACAAGTCTGACCTGCTTCTGGTCCCATTTGAAATCTGGAAGGAGGACAAAACCAAGCTTAGGGTGTGGATCTTCAAACAGTATCCGCTCAGACTCTGCCTTCTTGTCCAATATGTTGTACACCCACTGAGGAGTGCAGATGGTGTCAATAACTTGTTTTGCACGACATGACAAAGTAGTGAAATGGCACTGACCTGCACACTGAAACTCTGCTTCTGTATGTAAGGCAGAGTGATGGACTTGTAGTCCTCTGCCGTTTCCTCCACAAGGAAACTTTCCTTACGCTGGTATTTCTTCACATGCTTCTCAGTAGCTGGACACATCACAGTCGCCTTGATCTCTGAAATCACAAACAAATCCTCAGTCTTTCCTCTTGACACGACATATTGTCTCGCTATACCATTGAGGTGTGGTGGCGCATGGAGAGAGTAGGTGCTGTAGATGTCATTCCTCATCTGTAACTTCAGAGTGGAAGCAGTGAAGATTTCAGCCAGGGCGTCTTCCCTGATGGGAGTCTTCTCCAGGATGATCACGGCATTCTGATCAGCAAGCTGATGTTTATGGGAGCAACACAGACAACATTTTATGTTAACAATGCATTAATATGACCTTGTCCCTACACACCGGGAAAGCTCAGCAGCGCATGCACTTTTTGCGTCGGATGAAAAGAGCACAGCTCCCTCCCTCCATTCTCACCACATTCTACAAAGGCACTATAGTGAGCCTACTGCCAAACTGCATCTCTGTCTAGACTGGAGCCTGCAGTGCCTCAGACTGGAAATCTCTGCAGAGAGTGGTGAGGACGGCCGAAAAGATCATCAGGACTCCTCTTCCTCCTATCCAGGAAACCGCAAAAAGCCGCTGCCTGACCAAGGCACAAAAAATCTGCAGAGACTCCTCCCACCAAGGACTGTTTTCACTGCTGGACTCTAGAAAGAGGTTCCGCAGCCACCGTAGCAGAACCTCCGGGTTCTGTAATAGCTTCTTCCCTCAGGCCATAAGACTCTTGAACGCATCATAATAATCCCCTCAATTCCCCCCAAAAAACGTTTTAACTCGCTGGAATATAAAGAAAATATAACATACATCCATAAACGTGGATGCATGTGCAAAAGTGCAATATATTTATCTGTACAGTAATCTATTTATTTATATCTGCACCTTATTGCTCTTTTATCCTGCAATACAACGGAGCAAATGCAACGACATTTCGTTGTTATCTGTACTGTAAAGTTCAAATATGAATGACAATAAAAGGAAGTCTAAGTCTAAGTGCCATGAATAGACATGGCTGAACTGTTCAGGTTTAAACTTTGACATTAAATAGAATAAGTACAGTGCAGTGCATGTTTGCTGCACGAGTTACACCTTTAACACGACTAGAAGATCCACATCCCACCTCCTCGGATTGTAAATAATGAGATGTAGATACTTGTTCTTATGCTTTCTGATCTCTCTATGTCCACTACTTGCTGTACTTATCCTACCAAGTCAGACCTACACTGTTTCAATGTCCATTTCTCTGATGATGCGATTGTTGATGACTGAAGTGTTGATATCAACCAAACCTACCCCCCCCCCACCCCCCCCACCACATCCCACACCCCGGATTGTAAATAATGTAAACAATTCAATGTATATACTCTGATGATTATCTTGTGTGATGACTGTATTATGATGATAGTATATCTCTGTATCATGAATCAATTTAAGTGGACCCCGACTTAAACAAGTTGAAAAACTTATTGGGGTGTTACCATTTAGTGGTCAATTGTACGGAATATGTACTGCACTGTGCAATCTACTAATAAAAGTTTCAATCAATCAATCAAAGATGGTTTAACCATTTCAAACTACTTTTTTGAAATACCAAACCAGAAGTCCACATCCACAAACAATACAACTGAAGTTCGTTCTAAATAAAAGTTCAAACGTAGATGTTTTAATTTTCGCTCAATTTTAGTCTTCATAGATCCTCAATAAAGATTGCGTTCTGAATTATCAAATCATAGTTAGTAAATGTGCATGTTCCACCTTCCCATGGACGTAGATGGTTTTCTCCCTCGCAGAATCACTCAACACGGCGGTGCTTTGAAAGCCAGACAGGGCATTTGTTTCGTTTCCATTCTCTCCCCGATCATTTTCACTGTCCGACTTCGCCTTCTTGGTTCGTTGCGATAGTTCATTTGTTGCCTCGAGGTCCTGTTGTCTTTTGGCTGAAACATCCGCCATTTTTGACGACGCTTCGCCACAATCCACAGAGATTGTTTATTTTAGAGTGAACGCTCACTCCTTTATCGCAATAAATCCAAATATCGCGCATGCGCTTATTTTATTTTACTTTAAAGGAATTATTTGCGATTGAAGAACTAAACACAGTACATCATAATACATAGTATACGGTATAATAAAATTATAAATCGAATGTATGGCTAACTTACTGCTGAATTCCGGAGTGTTAATTTATTTTTACGGGGCACCCTATTTTTCTAGGCATTGGTAATACACAATTTCCTTCATATTTACACAATAGTTCATGTATTATTATCTATTAAGAATCAATTAGAACTTCTAAACGAAAAACGAAAAATTATATCTCGATATATTTGTACTTAAGCTCGATATTCGATATATTTTTCGGTGAAAGTATACATATAAAGATATTCATTTTTGAGCGATATTCAGTACAATTGAAGTGAATGACAACTGTACTGTAAACAGTCAGTGGCACTTTTATTAACCTAGTTAGTATTAACAGCACATAAAATAAACTGTTTAAGTAGTACAGAATTACATAACATAAACAAAATGGAAAAATATTATTTATACGTAAAATAAATAACATAGCTGTGCAAATAATACAAAATGTATCAAACTCAGATTTAAAAAAAAATTTAAAAAAAAATTCCAGGCAGGCACTTTGTGATTTTCCTTCCTGGTTCGATGACCCGCCCTATCTTGCCTCTGATTGGCCTTTCCCTAACCAATTGTGACTCATCATAGTAAACAACCAACCAATCATGAATGTTGTTATACGTGCACGCATGTCTTGGAAGGAGGAAAAGGAGGGGTTTATTAGCCAATGGAGGGGGAGCGGGGGAGAACAAGGAACACAACAAATAAGCGGCGTTTGGTAATTTTAACGTGAAATAAACTGTATCGATATTAAGGTATTTTCTTAATTCATATCTTGTTTAAAAATATATTGATATATCTTACAAACTCGATATCTCGCCCAGCCCTAATTAGAAGTATAAAACTATGAAAGACAGCCCTTAGATTCGAGTAGTGTTCAAGTGACTGACACCTTGTTTAGCTAATAGAATCAATGTTTATGGGCGGGGATATTTGTGGTCGGACCAATCAAAACGCAGCACTTCACATAATGAGGAAGCAATTTAACAACAACAGCAGCAATGTTTAATTGTTGTGATAAAGTTTGGAGTTGGCGTGTGAGGAATGTTTTATGTTGATTTTATTTACATGCCGCCTTAAACACAATATTTTGACGTCCTTCAACATGTGCATTACTCTTCATACATGTCTTCTCGTCGTCGTTTACGCGCTTGCTGTCATCGCCAGAAAAAAAGGTAAACTAAGTTTATATTATTCCATTATTGATATGCTATAACTATATATATTGTCAACAAAAAACTGCCCACGCTTTGATGTATTTCACTTTGAGTCACACAGGGCAAGTGTTAAATTCATTTGCAGTGATTAGTAATAATCGGATGCTTGTTATCCACTTTGCTGCTGGGCAAGTACAATATTGATGCTTGTGTATTTGTTTTTGTTAATCACTTCCTCTTTTTTTCTTTTTTTTACCGGTTTAATATATGTGTTGTACTAATTTACTGTCTTTGAATTTAGAGAGGCAAAATGTCCTTTTTATAATTGCTGACGATCTGAGACCATCCATGGGTTGCTATGGAGACACAACAGTAAAGTCACCAAACATTGACCAGCTGGCGTCCAAAAGCCATGTTTTTCTTAATGCATATGCACAGGTAAAATTGTGTTGTTAATTTAAACATGCAGGTATTGATGATATAAACAAATATATCGCCAAGGTTTTGCATGTGAATTTATTTTTCCTTCTTTTTTTGCAGCAGGCTGTATGTGCTCCTAGTCGCACCTCCATGTTAACAAGCCGCAGACCAGACACGACCAGGCTGTATGATTTCAAATCATATTGGAGAGTTCATTCTGGAAACTACACAACACTTCCACAGTACTTTAAATCGAATGGTTATGACACCATGTCTGTGGGTAAAGTCTTTCACCCTGGTGAGATTTGTAACACAATTCTGAACATAGTTGCTGCATTGTTAAGGGACAATCAACTGTGTTCTTTCTGTTGGCAACAATGGTCTTGGTGTAATTGTGTCTGCAGGCATTGCCTCGAACCACACGGATGACTACCCTTACAGCTGGTCCATTCCTGCATACCACCCTGCTTCATTCAGATTTGAAAAACAAAAGGTACAAGCAGGAAGGAACAATCGTGGAAGCACACACAAAAATCACATTATGCTTGGTGTTGTTTGATACTGACTAACTAACGAAATTACCCATCCCAAATACCAAGCGAAAGATGTTGGAGAGAGCAGCACATTGTGTACGCTGTCAACAGCATTAGTGGACCTAGCGTAATGTGTTAAAAATAAAGGGAAAAAAGCATGTTTTTAATATTGTCATCAAATAAAAAGAATAATAATATCATCAAATTGATGCAACATTTTAGACTAAACTGTCGGGTAGTGTTATAAAGCCTGTGTAGTTAAAAGGTGGATGCAAAGAAACGGGTACTCTTAAATTAAAAAAAATGGAGGAAATTGTGCCACTGATGAATTGTTGTATTTTCAGATGGAAAAATAAAAAAACATTTACTGTTACATTGATATATATATATATATATATATATATATATATATATATATATATATATATATATATATATATATATATATATATATATATATATATATATATATATATATATATATATATATATATATATATATATATATATATATATATATATCGATCGGCATAAACCACCCCACATCTCGTTCAGAATGAAATTACTTTCCGAATTAGAATCTTCAGATTGACATGTTTATATGTAGCATTTTTAGTCTGATTGGGCATTTTTATTCCCATTATTAGTGTCCATGTAAATATGGCTATTGGCTCCTTTTTGTATTTCTACAAACGCAGAAACCTGCTAAATGTGTACTCAAACTTTGTTTCCAGATGTGTAAAGGAGAGGATGGTCACCTCCATGCCAACCTGCTGTGTGCAGTGAATGTGACAGAGCAGCCTGGAGGAACACTCCCTGACATGGAGAGTGCTGATGAGGCGGTGCGGCTACTAAACACTCGGGTTGATGGCGTCCCTTTCTTCCTGGCTGTGGGCTTTCACAAACCTCACATTCCTTTCAGGATACCAGAGGTACACATGGTCTCATCTACATAATGTTGTAGGGTTTACAAAGACTCATTACTATGCTAGCTGCAGGTGTTTCTGGCGTGCTGTGCTGCATTAAGCATCATTTGTACTAGGGCTGCACGATTATGACCAAAATGAGAATAATCACAATTATTTTTATCAATATTAAAAATCACGATTATTCATAATATCAGTTAATACAGTGCTGGGGTCGGGGGGGAGGGGACTCTACGCCATCATGTAATTTTTTATTAACTAGTCAGATAAAAAGGCTAGATAAACGTTATCCATATATTTAAAGACAAATATTTGTGTTTTTATTCTTTATTAGTATTAACGTGTCTGCTATACAATGCAAAAAATTCCCAAATGCTATGTCACATGAATTGTTTTTTACGTTAATAATTAATAAACCTTCTGACATGAAAACCCCCCCACACCTAATGAAAAAAAACATGGCGTTTTGTTTTTAATATCAATTTAAAACACAAAAGCAGTTTGGCCAATGAAAATTAAGTCTACAAGCTGTGTTCTTTTACAACACCACCGTGTGGATCAGTGCAATAGTTTGGCCAACAAAAATAAATAGGAATGATACCTCTCACATTTCATACACAATCTTCATGCCTCACTGACAACTTCTAGAGTTGATGTTATTGGGAACAATGACAAAGTTAGCTATTTATTAATGGAAGAATGACTTTCCCAGTAAACAAACGGCAATACGCTCCTTACACATTGTTTTACAGATTGCCCGCTGCATGTTTCCTCTCCTCAACATTTGAGTGAAACAGCGACTCGCGACGAGCCACTGTTGTGCTTTCAAAATGAAAAGCAAAATAAAATATTTTTCTCCTCAGCGGTATACTTTTTGACTGGTAAAAACTTGTCTGTCTCCAATATTGTCCACACATGTCACCATCTAATATAGCAGTGGGGTCTTAAAAGCATGCCGAGACCTCGCGGTAGTGAAGCAAGTGAATTGAAGTAAAACGAAGCGATTGGCAGCAGCCACCCCGGGAAAAGTTAGTTAATGTTTCAGTTCGGCATTGGGATGGAGTTTTATGCTCATACACAATGGCCCCTGGCGTGGACAGGCGCATGCTTCACGGGGCTGTTCTCTGCCACCCCGGTTGTGGAAGGTCTTGATTTGAAATGCAGAGGAGCCTCCTTTTTCAATGTTAATATTGCAGACGGTCCCCCTCATATAATCATGGCAGCCAAAATCATAATAGTGATTAAAAGATTAATTGTGCAGCCCTAATTTGTGCTATTAAATTGTCCAAAAGCTGAGCAACAAATGGTGAAAAAAAAATTGTCATCTTGATTCACATCTGTTTTCTGAATTATCTGAAGGATTCTTTAGATTTTACTGAACAAGCTGAACTCAAACGCTACACTGTCGTTGGCATAGCGGCAAACCCTTTTTCCTCACTTTTCCCGTTCTCAAGCGCCTCTTGGGCCAGGCCAAGTTGGCTCTAATGCCCTGGTTCTCCTCGCTCACGAATTGACTCTTTCTTCAAGAGCTTCCTGTCTCCAGGCGAGCCTTACTGGCCAGGCCAATTGTGGCAGCCATCATTCATCAACTAGTGTGAGGAGCCATCGCATTAAATAACACCACAAAGGAATCTGACACAGCCTTAATGAGAACGTGTGATTAATTTTAATCGTAAGCAAAAAGGATCTGGGAATACGTTAAACACAGTATATATTAAAAATATTTAGAATTAAAAAAAAAACACACTGCACATTTTCATAGATAGTACAAACAAAAAGTCGTCCTTTGCCACATCGCCCTTTTGAAGATTGCAACGTCACTATATGGTTAAACATTTTTTAAAGCATAGTCCATGTATTTTTGGCCTATATTAAGTATTTTTAGACATTAGAATGGCTAAGTGAAGTAAAAAAAATTATACTTCAGTAGTATTTGCCACTAGATAAACCAAACCAATTAGAGCGTGCTATTCAGTAACATGGCTCAGCCTCAGGAAGCATTACTATATTGGAATAAACGAGTTGGAAGGTAACTGTAAGGATGCCATTACATGTATAGAGGGCTGTCATAAGGTAAACATATTTAGAAGGTCGTACCCAAGTTTTTTATGTTCTAGCACTGAAAATATTTGATTTATAATGAATAATTTTCTATTTTGCGAAAATGTTATTTACCACGGTCAGGCCTGGAACCAATTAACAGTGATAGACAAGGGTTTACTGTATTTCTTTGTTTCAGTGATATTCATTTTGTATTTCCTTCACTTGCAATGCTCTGTTCAAAAGCGCTTTACTTGAATTAAAGACATTTTATTTTATCTTCTAATTCAGTGTGAAAATCAGGAATTTAGCACAATATCTAGGACTGAATCATGTTCCTAACTAGACCTCTGTAGAAATGAACAGTTAAACAGTGTGGAAACTCTCAAAGATGCAAAAAACCCCAACACAAAACAACCTCAAATAATATATGCAGGTTTGCTACTACAATCACAAAGTTGCATGCTTTTGAGCTATGCTGTTTTTCTAAGTATAATTAAATCACATTCACATATTACAGGAGTACCTGCGTCTCTATCCTATTGAAAACATGACGCTGGCTCCTGACCCGGATGTCCCCAAGCACCTTCCACCTGTGGCCTACAACCCCTGGACAGACATTAGAAAGCGAGATGATGTCCAAAAGCTCAACATTAGCTTCCCCTATGGACCAATTCCTAAAGACTTTCAAGTATTCTGTCTTTTATACGTGATACCATTATGTCTAATTTCAAACACTAACATCATGGGTCATTGTCTTATAGCTGCGTATCCGCCAGCACTACTACGCTGCTGTGTCCTACATGGACTCCCAAGTTGGACGTCTGCTCAATGCGCTAGATAACCTGGGGCTGGCTCAGAGCACAGTAGTGGTTTTCACCTCTGACCATGGTTAGTGCTTTTGGAAATAGTTTAAGCGGTTACGGGTAGAACATGGCTGATGCATTGTTTTAGTTGGTGATTTCATAAAACTTCTCAACTCGCTTAGAAAGAATTATGTAGGTGTGTGAGCTACAGTAAACACCTCTGTGAAACATTTGTCACCAGAGGGCAGTGTTGCTGCATCAGTAATTACTACAGACTTGACTCTTTCTCAAACTAAGTTAATACAAATGTAAAGCTCACATTTAATCGTATTATTTTCAAAACATGATAAAAAATGTTGTTTTGTTCATATTTTCCAATATCTAAGCATATATGTTTTATGTATTCTCCAACAGAGATCATTTTTGTTCTTTCCCTTCTTCAGGTTGGTCACTAGGCGAGCATGGTGAATGGGCGAAATACTCAAACTTTGATGTGGCAACACGTGTTCCTCTTCTCATCTATGTCGCTGAGGGTCCTGCAGCCCTTAAAGGATCTTCCTTTCCCTTTGTTGATGTTTTTAGCCAATCACAACGCACCTTCAAGAGTACGGCCACACTCAACATTGCTCCAAACATCACCATATTTACTCAGATGCTGTATATAATAATTGTATTGTCACCACATGTACAATATACAGTGTCAGATATGTAGATTTAATGATATATTTATTATTGTATCTGGAGTAGTGATCATAATGCTGTGCCTTAATATTTTAAAGCTGATACCTTAAAGTCTTTAAATTCATTGTAGCTTTAAAAATTACCTAAGAATTATTGAAACTGTTCTTTACATGTCATTTCCAGATTATAACTTTGTCGGCAATATGGTGGAGCTGGTTGCTGTTTTTCCAACAGTCTCTCATCTAGCTGGCCTAAAAACACCTGTGCAGTGTCCTGATGTTTCCTTGCAGGTACAGTATTTATGATGGTGCTAAGTCATTTAGGACATTTTGGATGAACTAGTTCTACAGTGTGGTATTGTTTTGATTTTATCTGGAAAAAATTGGTTGGTGCTTAATCTGTGTACGAACCAGGACTGTAAAAAATGAAAATAGACAAATGTTGTCCAAAAACAATGCCTATTTTATTTTGATTACATTTTGTGACATGCGAGTTTAACAGAATACCTGTAATAATTTTAATTATTGCTGTGCAATTATTACATTTTTAAATCATATTAATCACACTTTTGAATCTTGATTAATCACAATTAATTACAGTTTATTGCTCACTTGCATAATTCAAATTAACTTAAAAAAGGACCCAATATATGGACACAAACAAATTACATTTTATTGTCCAAATGTCATACAGGATTATTTCCTAAATGTTTTCTTAGAATGTACGCAATTCATTTGTTCAAAACTTGCAAAATGTTTTATCTGAAGGCCGATTGGGGTCTATTTTGAATTGGAATTTTCTAGTGAGCACACCAGTCGGTCTCCTTACTCATTTTGCACTGATGTATGAATTGCCCTGTTCCCTGACCGTATAACATCCCACACCGTCGTTGCAGTTTTGATGTTAACGTTACTGGGCTTAAGGTAAAGAAGCATGTACGGTCAAAATGATTTGTGTGATTATTTTGTGTTCATACATGATCAGTGCGATCATTTTTACGATTAATCGCAGGGGTTAACTTGTAGTATTTGATAGCCCTAATTCTAATATTTAAATAATATAAATAGAATAACAAGCTAATAAATGCATGTGGAATGGACAATTTGTCATGATTATTACAACAAAACCATCAGCATTACAGAACAGTGAAGGTGCTTTTAACATTACTTTAAGTGCAGATATTCCACACAAGTTAGGCAGAAATGAATGTTATTAGATACTCATTTCAAGTGATGTTGGACCACTGTTCCGAAAGAGTTTGCTAGTTAACCCTACATGCAAGAGTTGTGTATTAATTGAGCAAAATTAAGTTACAAGACATTATTAATATCACCTTCAACCAAATTGTTAAGCGTTTCGTAAACTATCGTCTATTGTAACTGCTGCCGCAACCATATAAGTGGTAACAATTAATTTAGCACATAAATAGTTACTACCATTTACGTCGGCACTGGTGCCAATTATAGTACCGACGAGTAACAGAGATTTATCAGTGTGTCAGTGACTTGACCTCACAAATGTGATGGATAAATGCTCCCAGATTTCTATAAACACATTAAAAAATTGTCACTAGTAGTGTGATGCTCCACATGATTGACTTTTGTGCAGCCCCCGTGGAATTGATTCCCACAGTGACTGACAGTGTGAGTGTGAATGGTCGTCTGGGTCTTCTTCTATTTTCAGACATTTACTGTATGACGTTAATATTGTGTCCTACTCCTAATTAATTATTAGAAAAAATGTCCTTCATTGCTGACAAATGTATAGTGAAAACTAGGGATGTCCGATAATGGCTTTTTGCCGATATCCGATATTCCGATATTGTCCAACTCTTTAATTACAGATACCGATATCAACCGATACCGATACTGATATATACAGTTGTGGAATTAACACATTATTATGCCTAATTTGGACAACCAGGTATGGGGAAGATAAGGTCCTTTTTTTAAAAAATTAATAAAATAAAATAAGATAAATAAATTAAAAACATTTTCTTGAATAAAAAAGAAAGTAAAACAATATAAAATCAGTTACATAGAAACTAGTAATTAATGAAAATTAGTCAAATTAACTGTTAAAGGTTAGTACTATTAGTGGACCAGCAGCACGCACAATCATGTGTGGTTACGGACTGTATCCCTTGCAGACTGTATTGATATATATTGATATATAATGTAGGAACCACAATATTAATAACAGAAGGAAACAACCCTTTTGTGTGAATGAGTGTAAATGGGGGAGGGAGGTTTTTTGGGTTGGTGCACTAATTGTAAGTGTATCTTGTGTTTTTTATGTTGATTTAATAAAAAAACTAAAAATAAAAAAAACGATACCGATAATAAAAAAAACGATACCGATAATTTCCGATATTACATTTTAAAGCATTTATCGGCCGATAATATCGGCCGGCCGATATTATCGGACATCTCTAGTGAAAACATTAAGCTTGTCCGAGCTGCTCGCCTTAGCTGTAAACACACTTTTGCTCTACTTGGATTTATATTGACAATACACACTTTTGCTCTCCTTAAAGTTATAATGCCAATACACATATTCTCTAACATAAATAAATGACTAATGAATTTCGCTTTTAATCTAAGATGCACTGTGCCTTATTACAGCCATACTAATTGTGAACGCAATGCAATGTTATCAAATCTAAAAATAAACCAAATCAGTTTATAATGCTAGTCCTGTAGTGAAAATGATCCATGTGCACACAGAGAAGCTGATTGTAGAATAATTTTGATGATTTAAACAGCTGGATATGCTGCGCATCCTCACAAAGCTGCCAGATGCCTGGCATGCCACAAACGTAAAGCTGTGTGAATCCCTTTTTCCTGCTGACTGTCATTTAGTGTACTTTGGTCTCCTCCAAAAACATGCATGTTTGGTTAATTGGATAATCTAAATGGCCCATAGGTGTAAATGTGTGTGTGTGTTTGCTTTGTGTAGTTTGTTCAAAGCAATTTGTTAACAAATTGAAAACAAGATGCAAACACCACTTACACATTCCTGACATGGATGTAATTGAAGCTGACATTTCTCGTCTGTCTTCAGATAGAGCTGTGTACGGATGGACAAAGCTTTGCCCATGTCTTCCATAATGAAGAGAAAAAAAAGAATAACGAGGCCTTGTCTTTCAGCCAGTACCCACGTCCTGCTGACACACCACAGGTACCATCATTATGTTGTTTTGAACAGATTCTTCACTTAATTTATTGTACTTTCTAAGGATGGACACTCAAATTCAATCAATGTTCTCTAATTGAGGAATACAATGACAATATTGTATTTATATTTTTTCATAAAAGGCAGTGTTTTTACTATATATTTTACAAATAAATGGCATATTCAAACTAAAACAAAAAGCAAAGTGTTAAAGACTGCCCTAAATGACCTATGCAAAGGCTTAAACATCTGCTGGATCTGGTTGGTCACTGCATGACTTTGCTCTATTGCAGGCGGACTATAATGGTCGAAAAGGGAAAATGTATTATATCTGTGTCTTTTTATTTGGATCCACATTAATATTGAAATTATTCCTGTTTGGCACATGTACTGTTCCTCTACAAAGTTTCATGAAAATTGGTTGAGTTGTATTCATGTTATCCTAATCAGACAAATAATGATTAAAACATTACCTGATTGTTGTTTTGCACTTGGCGGAAGGTTAATGCTACCAAAATGAGTAATACTAGTCCACAGGATTGTGTTATGCACAGTGCACACACTGACTGTTAAGATAATTTTCCAGACTTGTATTCCCACTTTACACCTGTCTAGCATTTATTTGTTTGGGTATTTGCTACCGCAGTTCAAAGTGTTCCTGTACAGGTGGTCCCTCGGCACATCTCCCTGAGGGAACTCTCCTGAAGGAATCAATAAAGTACCATCTATCTATCTATCTATTTCTACAATGGTGATATCATTCTGAACTTGTATTTAAATTAGAGCTAAATTAGCAAATAAGTCACTGGCACTCTACACAGAACACATGAATGGCCTATGGAATAAAGTAACAAAAAGATCCAACATATTAATTTAAACCGTAATAGAAAATACAACTCTTTGCTTTTAGTCCTTTGGTTGTCTTGCACACTGGTAAGATGTGTTACAAAGAAGGGAGAGATTGGGGGAAGAAAGTCTCAATAAGATAACCAGCAAGGTTTTCCCATATTCAAGAATACCATCTTTATCCTGAACGATGGTTGTCATTTTAGTGCATCTTGGACCGAGAATGAAGCCAACGTTGATTTCTCCATTTTCTGAGCATCAAATTTCAACGTGCAGTTTTACTTTCATTTTCCTTTTCTTGTGACGCACTGCCATCAGAAGAGTATTTAACTGTACACACACTCGGCAATTAGTTTAATCGGGTACCCCTAAAGTACTGTTGACACAAAAAAGTTATTGCATCGAGTTTGTGTTAACTTAAATTTCTAATTTAATAAAATGTTTACAATTCCAACTGTGCAGCTATTGCACTTTAGCAAATACAAGCAGTAGACTCAAACTTGAAATGATCAAAATATACTCACAAATCAAGTTTGTATCAATCGATTTTTGCCTGTGTCTAATGCGTTGATATTTTTTATTAGGAGGACTCTGACCTCCCTAACCTGATGGACATAAAGGTCATGGGTTACTCTCTGCGCTCTTGGGACTACAGATTCACTCTGTGGGTAGGCTTTGACCCCAAAACATATCAGGTAAGCGCGCACTACAGACTGCAGAAAAATATTCAAGGGGGGGGCATCAAATTTTTTCGGGGGCCTCACCATCCCCAAATTTATTCCCGCATACTTGTTAAAGCTTTATTTCTGGCCTTTGTCCATCCACAAATAATTTTTACATGTAAGACAAACATTTTATATTTGTGGTTATCATAATGATAAGTCTTTAAAGTTATTTAGGCCTTTTATCGTGTTCAAAAAATTTAAGAGTTTGCCATATCTATGGTATTATTGTAAAAGGACGGTTGTAGATCCAATGTTGATGTGTTAAAACCTCTTTCTTGTTTAAGACTTTTTGATCCCACTGCTCTTTGTTCATTCACATAATTAATATTGATAAAATGTTTGGATGTATTCTTTACATCAATGTATTCTTTGTTGCCAAAAAAGGATTCAAAGTAATATTTTGACATTGACACATCTCATCTGTGTCAATATCAAAATATTATTTTGAATCACAAAGATGTCGTTTGATGTTGATTTTAGCTTTTTAAAGGGTACTGCAACGCATAAACATTACAGTATATGTACTTCATAATCATATATTTCATTCTCTTGAATGAATATATCCAAACAAGTGCATGAACAGAGATCAGTTGTTGTAGGCAGCTTCTAAACAAGAGAATAGGTTTTAGCACATCAACATCAGATCAATAACAACAGTGCTTTACAATTTCATTAATAACATAGAAATGGCCAACTTTGTAATTTTTCAGACATAATAAAGGCTTAAATAATTTCAAACACATATCCTTGCGATAACAACAACTATAAGTGTTTGTCCCACAAGCAGTTAGTAATCAGTTGTTGACAGAAGAAGCCTGAAAGCAGTATGCGCTTTCGTGGCGCGGTGGCGGGAATCCATTTTTGACACGGAATATGTATTTGGCGCAACACTGATAGCAGCAAATAATAGATTTGACTTACAGTTGTGTCGATGTCAGAATCGATGACTCGCCTGTTGATGGCATAATAGCAGTAAAAATGAAATGTCCTGTTCACTATCTCCCTGGTGTACAAATATTACATGTTTAAGCAACACACATTAGTTTTGGCTGTGACTTCCTTATCCCGCAAGGAAAAGCATCTGATTGGCTCTCGCAAATGCCTAACCCCCACCCCTCTTTCAATGTACGCCATTTAAGAGCTGCGATTATATTCCTAATTTGTTCCACACATCCACAAAACAAAATTAAATATGATTGGATTTAGTTTCTGTCAACTTCTTTACTAACATGTCAGTTACTTGTTTTATCGTCTTGGTCAACGTTCCTTTGTTTTGATTAATGATCATCTTATTTTTTTCTGCTCGGATATTAAAAAAATATAAAATAAAGAGCTTCCAGCCCAGGGTAGGCACGGCTTACTCTGTGGGCGTGCCTAGCCCGCCCAGGCCCGCCCATCACGCCAGCACTGGCTCACTGTTCAAATAGAGTGGAACATTTACGTTGCAAAGGTTATGCAGCTTTCTTGTAACTTTGAAAAGTGCGGCAATCAATTTACCCCGTGTAACATGTAAGCTATGTCCCATGGAACACACACACACACACACTCTCTCTCTCTCTCTCATTAGCTATGTTTTTTGTCAGCGAATGATAAAGTTTAGCTACCAAAGTGAGCTATCATTAAATGTATAAATAGAATGACTGGAAGTTGTTTGTAGCTTCTCGGAGACTGCTTTTGTGTACACTACGTGTGTACAAGACAGCCATGAATGCCATCAATGCCATTATCTAATCAATTTGATTAGTTATTATTGTTTGAAAAGTACCGGTTCCCCCCTTTTTTTTTAACGGGCATGACGGTGCGCCGTCGTCACGTCGTGGCATTGCTGGTTTACGAGCATAGGAGCATGTCGGCAGCGCACAATCACGGAGTACTTACCAGCAGACAAGGGAGAATGGACACATAAAGATAAAGATGAAGCTATAACACTGAAACGCCCTCTGGAAGAGGTGCTTTAAGACATGGCTAGCTAGCTAGCAGCTAACATCCATCCGGCAGCCGGCAGTGTTTTAGCGACTTCTAAATCACTAATCCTCGCCTCCATGGCTACAAATAAAGTACGTTTTTTACAAGTATCAGGAGGATACAAAAGCTCACCAGCGTCACCGCTAACAAAAGCTAGCACTCCTGAATGTAAACAAATGCCATGGGTGGATCTACACCTAACATCCACTGTAATGATACTAAGTACAATAGTGTATCTAGTTGATACTACTATGATTATATAAATATTTTTAATCGTCATAAAATCTTCATTCCTTTTTTAAAAATTCATATTATGTTTCTAAACTCATGACACATGAGGGCTTTGATTATGACCAATGTATGATCCTGTAACTACTTGATATCAGATTGATACCTATATTTGTGGTATCATCCAAAACTAATGTAAAGTATCCAAACAGAAGAATAAGTCATTATTACATTTTAACAGAAGTGTAGATAGAACATGTTAAAAGAGAAAGTAAGCAGATATTAACAGTAAATGAACAAGTGGATTAATAATACATTTTTACAGCTTTGCCTTTATAATTTTGACAAAATAATAGAATGAGAAATTACACAATATGTTACTGCATACGTCAGCAGACAAATTAGAAGCCTTTGTTTGCTTACTTACTCCTAAAAGACAAGTTGTCTCGTATGTTCACTATTTTATTTAAGGACAAAATTGTTCTTGGATTGCAATAAGAAACATGTTTCATGTACCATAAGATTTGTTGTTAAAATAAAGCCAATAGTTCAATTTTTGTGGTCCCCTTTATTTAGAAAAGTATCGAAATACATTTTGGTACCGGTGCCAAAATATTGGTATCGGGACAACCCTCTGTCAGTAGATTCCAGTCCATATGGAAGCGCTAAAAACTACAGCATGGCTGGTGGGGAAAAGACGCAGTCAAAGTGGAGGCATGTAAATAAAACCGCATCTTGAAGAGACGGTCAGCAAGCGGTTTGAAGATGGTCTGTTAAACATCATTTATGCAAAACCTTGCCAAAGAACCACCATTACATGTTATATGGACCACAAGGAAGTATTTTTAAATGTAGAAAAAAAGTATACGACCCCTTTTAATAAATGCTCATGTAATGTTTTAAGTAGCATTTTAACATAAGAAGTCTTATTATATGACTTCAGGTGCATATTTCTCCCGCCCCCCTCTAAATTCTGTCCGAACTGCATGACCTTTTGGTGTGCTCAAGTCGTGAGGTTCCACTCCATAATCAGACGACAGGAGCTTCATCTTTCTAAAAGCTGGTCATATGTCTTGTGTCGTTGCCATTTGCGACAAGCGTCAATCTCCTTTTACGTAAAGGCCAACATGTCAGACATCCATGCCGGAGAACTGTACCTGCTAGAAGATGACCCCGCTCAGGACAACAATGTCTATAACGACTCTGACGGCGGTGTGATGATGAGGAAGATGAACAGCCTGCCTCCTGTAAGTTGCATGTCGGAATCTAATTGGAACTTACTGTCCATTCATTTGGTGTCATAATTCATGAAGTTTCTTTCCTGTCCAGACTGTAAGCGTACAGACGAGGATGGAGCTGCAGCTCCTCTACCTCACAGCAGGGATGAAGACGAACGAAAGGGGGCGTGGCCATGACAAAATTAATTGCAACAGATGACTTAAGAGTGTGTACATGAAATAAAACCCAGAAAAGGGAGAGTATCCTAATACTCTCTAAAACGTTAACATTGTTTTAGCTTCAAAGATCAAATCTTGTCTTTTATTTTACAATATTTGGCAGGCAAACGCTGCTGCAACACAAAGTCAGCTTTTAACAGCCGAATTTGATGGATTGCTAATAAACAATAAATTATTATGTTAATTTTACAAGCTGCTTCCTAAGGTGACTTGTCGTCTGAACACCTATTGGGAACAAGAATGATTGAGGTTTGTAGGTGTTCCACATTGTTGTAGTTCTAAACAATGACGTGTCTAAATAATTAAGCAGTTCAGCTCAATTTGTGGGCACTGTCATGCTCAGGTGAGCATTGCTTGCGACGTGAACCGAAGATAGCAGACGACGTGCAGATAAAAGTATATTCAATGACAAAGCTAAAGCTATAGTGCAGCTGGGAAGTGTACCGGAAGCATAGGAAAGCTATGCAGGAAGAAAGTGAAACAGACCACAAGCACACTAAAAACATAAAGACTGGCATATATATCAGCCTGATTGGCAACCAGCAACAGGTGTGTCTAATGTGCCGATCAGAGACTGGTGGTGGAGGCAGGAAAAGACACAGAACACAAGAAGTTTATAACAAAAACAAAATAGCCTTGAAGGACCATGACATACAAAACTTTCCTGTAAAAGTGAAAAGTGTTTCCCCTCTGCTGCTGTATCACTGTAAACATGTTCAAGGTACTACGCATACTGGCATTTGTTCTGCAATATATGAAAGTACAACAGACATGCTGCATGTCAGACTGTCTATAATGAATTGATTTGTAAAAAATAAAATATTTTTGTACAGTGCACAGTGAAGTGTGACGTGTGTGCGTGTGTTTTCACGTGTTTTTGCTGTGATGTCCTGTCTTTTGTGCCATCCTGGTTAAAGTTTAGTTTATTTTGATCATACATACGATCTTAAATAGAATTACTTCAAAATTATGCATGCCTGAAAATGTGTAGGAAGGAGCGGATCCCATTTAAGCGCAGCCCTAAAGTAAAGTTAATAGAGTTTGTAACTAGCTTTAACAATAATATGAAGTGCAGTGTTCTGTAGATCTATCAAACCTAGGATTGCGTATACAGTATATGATATACATTATAGACATTTGGTTGATACTAGAGCTTGTAATACTGTAATGTCATCATTATAATGCATGTTGACACATTCTAGATGTGTCTTGCAGCTTTGACAGTGACAAGCAAACGACTATGTGACAATGTAGCATTCTTGCTAGCGGCCCCTCCTTTTGCCTCCAAGGTAGCAAATAAAGTTTCTTACAAGTACCATAGTCACTGGAGGACGAGAAATAGCTAAACATGCTACACTACACACTGTAGGAGTATTTAAAAAAAGCCATGCTAACTGCTAAGGTAGAGATCTTGAATTTAAACGGGCGATTCGATACAAAGTGACACTAACAATACCAATTTTAGTATCTGTGTATCATTGATAGTACACTGATTTTATCAATATTTTGTTGTGATTTATATTATTTAAAAACTTAGGAGATTCCTTGAGCGCATGACGGTTTTAAGGGCAAAAAAACAAAGGATTTAAATTAGCCAATATTTTGTTGTTTTGCACTACTCTATTGACTTTATTTTTGCTTAAAATACTGTATGTAATAATAGGGAATAAGGAAATAATTTAATTGATATTGTTACACCTTAATTCTGTGTATTTGTCTGATTTTAATTGTGATCAAAAAAATGAATCATACAATAATCTTAAACATTAGAAGTATCATCATTGATATGACCAACAATGCCTCTGTAACTACTTGGTGCTGGATCGATACCCAAATCTGTAGTATCACCCAAATATAATGTGAAGTATCCAAACAACAGAACAATAAGTGTTTATTACATTTTAACAGAGGTGTAGATTGAACCAAGTACAACATTAAGAAACCAGATATTAGCAGTAAATCAACAAGTTAATAATAGTTTCGAGAAAATAATACAACCTGCAATGTTGAAATATGTTACCACATATGACAGCAACCAAATTAGGATCCTGTGTAACCCATTTTGAAATGGTTCATTATCATTTACCAAATAAAATATTGTGACGTTTCGTTATCGCAGGAGGCTGCAATATTTATCGTGATAAGATTTAATGCCATATCGCCCATCTCTACACAGACCTACTCTTTCTTCTTTCTCTTCTGTCCAGTTCTTAAGTGACACGTGTTTATAATTGGAACCAATGGATGCTTTGCAATTGTATCATTTTCGTTAGTATAATATAAATTAAGATATATTTGTTGTCATAAACCAAATACACCCTTGAGGTTATAACTGCTGCCAAAGGTGCATCAACAAAGTATTGAGCAAAGGCTGTGAGTATTTATTATTATGTACATGGGAATTTTTTAGTGTTTTACTTTTGACAAATGTGGAAAGTTAAAAAAACAACAATAACTTTACATTGTCATAATAAGGTATTGTCTGTAGAATATTAAGGACAAAAATTACAATATTCCCTTTTGGAATAAGGCTGCAACATAACGTGGAAAAAGTGAAGCGCTGTAAATACTTTCCGGATGCACTGTATTTCAGTGGCGGGCCGTACGTTTCCCACCTAGGCCTTCAGTGATGTCCGACTTCAATGATTACCTCTCAAAATATCATCATTTATGTCACCACATGACCATTGCTGGAGAAATACTATACAGAAACACGGGTAAATATCAATGAAAACGCATCAGCAATTAAAACATATTTTATCTACTTTTGATTCTGATTCTTATGTGGTACTGTCAAAATTAAAATGTCAAAAAACATATTAAAAGTGAAAAAATTTCATATTTGAACTCACAATTAGTAGGACCTATTCGACACAGTGCAGTGGTACCCCTCGGTGTCGGCTTATTCGAGTGGAAATGGCGAGCATTTCGTCCCCAGAACTGCTGAGCTGGCTTCCGGGGTTGGCCGACGTCGTCTCACAAGATGTAGTTTCTCTTTAAATATCCTTCTTGAAAATGGCCTTGCAAATATATATCTGCCACCTAATCAACGTTTTGTTCTCCGTCTCTGCTATCTTGGTCTGGCTACGGCGCAACACTTCCTGCTTCCTGCTAAGTTGCAACTTGTGAATGGATACTCACTTTGAAATGACAAGTGAGTATCCAATCACAGTCTTGTTAACATCAGGCTACCCAGATAGTAGGGCTGTGAATCTTTGGGTGTCCCACGATTCGATTCAATATCGATTCTTGGGGTCACGATTAGATTCAAAATCGATTTTTTTTTTCAATTCAACACGATTCTCGATTCAAAAAAGATTTTCTCCCAATTCAAAACGATTCTCTATTCATTAAATACATGGGATTTCAGCAGGATCTACCCCAGTCTGCTGACATGCAAGCACAATAGTAGATTTTTGTAAAAAGCTTTTATAATTGTAAAGGACAATGTTTTATCAACTGATTGCAATAATGTCAATTTGTTTTAACTATTAAATGAACCAAAAATATGACTTATTTTATGTTTGTGAAAATATTGGACAGTATGTTGTCAAGCTAATGAGATGCGATGCAAGTGTAAGCCACTGTGAAACTATTGTTCATTTTTATTTTTTTTATAAATGTCTAATGATAATGTCAGTGAGGGATTTTTAATCACTGCTATGTTGAACTTGTAACTAATATTGATACTGTTGTTGATAATATTCATTTTTGTTTCACTACTTTTGGTTTGTTCTGTGTCGTGTTTGTGTCTCCTCTCAATTGCTCTGTTTATTGCAGTTCTGAGTGTTGCTGGGTCGGGTTTGGTTTTGGAATTGGATTGCATTGTTATGGTATTGTTGTGTATTGTTTTGTTGGATTGATTAATAATAAAAATTTAAAAATAAGAATCGATTCTGAATCGCACAACGTGAGAATCGCGATTCGAATTCGAATCGATTTTTCCCCACACCCCTACTAGATGGGCTACTGTCAACAACTTGTGATCTGATTGGCTATCGCAACTGTCTCTCAACTCTCCAATGATCAGCACACATTCTGCATAATCATGGAGGCAGACACGGTCAATGGATTGCGCTCTCTAATATCTATAAGTAGATCAACTTTGTGTGCGCTATCAAGTTTGCCCGTGTTTTAATACACGCAGACCATTAGTAGATCAAGGGCCGTATTTATCAAGCGTCTTAGAGTGCCATTTTACACTTAAGTCCTGAGAATTTGCGAAATTTAGTCCTACTCTCAAACTTAAGAATAAAAGCTATTTATCAACTTTCTTAAGTCTAAGAATCACTCCTACTCTCCACGATATTTAAGAGACCTTCAGAGGTGTCTCCTAAGTGGTTAGGAGTTGCCAGCGGGGGATGGCACTGAGGCGAGAGAGACGTGCGCGAACGTTCAGGGAGCGGAAGGATGTCCTGGCTTTGTTTGATGACGAGCAGCTGATCAAACGGTATCGTTTAGACAGAGCAGGTATTATTTTTGTCACAGATTTAATAATTTTCGATTCCTTGTTGATTTCTGCATGTGGCTGCAGTGGGCTAGTATATATAGAGCCACCCACACCAGTTTCAAATTAGTTGCCTAATTAATGAATTGGAAAGAAAATGTTATGAGAGTAGCGTATGTGTGTGGCCCTTTAATAGGTGACAGCATGTGAGGTGAGTGACGTCAGTGAGTGTGTGGGCGAGAGAAGAGAGGGAGTGGTAGCGTGAGTGCGGGCGGGGACTAGTTTGTTTTGTATTATTTTGTAGTTTATTGTTAAAATATACACTCCCATTGTCCACTTAAATATTTCTAAGATATTTCTTTATTCTTAGACAAGGGATTCCCTTCCGTGATTGGTCATTTCTATGGACACAGAAATTACGTCACCTAAAATTCCGTTTACGGCACATAGTAATGTCGTAATTCAGTGTGACACTTGAGATTCATCCTACACTTCGCTGAAAGTGTGAGTAAGACGCTTGATAACTAACTTTTAAGTGCAGCTTTCAGCGAAGAATTTCTTTACTCATAAGTCAACTCTTAGCAGACTTCTTAGGAGTAATTCTAAGAAGCTTGATAAATACGGCCCCAGGCCCGTAGTGTAATGCAGTGCACTGAGATTTGTGACCATTTCTTTCAGCATGTTGCCAATATAATGTTTAGTTTGCAGAAAACATTATACAACGACTTTGTACAGCTTGTGTAAAGTATTGAGCCAGATGAGGTGGTCTGGGCATCTGGTCAAGATGCCACCCGAACGCCTCCCTAGGGAGGTGTTTAGGATACGTCCGACCGGTAGGAGGCCACGGGGAAGACCCAGGACACGTTGGGAAGACTATGTCTCCCAGCTGGCCTGGGAATGCCTCAGTATCCCCCGGGAGGAGCTGGACGAAGTGGCTGAAGAGAGGGAAGTCTGGGCTCGGATAAGCGGATAAAAATGGATGGATGGACGGACATCATTATTCTTGCGAAACAGAAAATAGAATACAAAGAAAACATACAGAGAGGAGCAGTAGTGCTCTTATTGACCACAAAGAGTAAGCAGGTGCTTGTTGGTGCCATCGTTCTACATCGAAGCAAGGAAGTGCAAAACTCACTGACAGTGCTTTACACCAAATTTTAGGCTCACGTCTTAGAGGGTTTTAGTGGGTTTTGATTGTATGATGTGAAACACTATTTGTCTTGTATCGGCCTATAAATGTGGTTCTATCCAATCAATATTTATCACCCCGAGTGCTGATCTCCGGCCATGATCGCATTGATCTAATGACAATTCCACGAATGTTTAGCTGCTGCCTTGTTTTTGTTGCCAGTCTGACCGTGGGGCCCCTTTCCTCCGAGGCACTCTGTCTGTGTCGCTCTCTCATTGTGATTCATACACTGCTAATCACATTAGCACTATGACAGGTCACCCTGCCTTTCTGGTAACAGTGCCACACACACAATTACATTACAGCTATGGCAGGTGTGTGTGTGTGTGTATAAAAAAGCTTAGCTCAGCTGTCTTGTGCCTGGGCTTGGTGTCTACTGTGTGTGTGTGTAGCAAAAAAAAAAAAAAATACTTTTCTTATGACGAGCACACTTCTCTCTACTTTACCACTGAATCTGCTCTTAGGCCTAATACTGCACACTAAGGACTCCATTGTCACTTTAGTGGGCAATTAGTGTAAAGAATGCGAGCTAGTTCTGGCTGTGCGATATAACATTGGTAAAACTCACTCCCTTACGTACGCTGTAAGAGTCGTGTTGGACAATGAGCCGATAGCTCAGGCTTTGGGTTTGTTGTCCCGCGGGCTCATTTTGTCAATATGAGGGCTGTGGTTCGATTCCTGGGGAGTGTGAAGGTGAGTTGGACAATGTTTATAAACACTGACTAGTAGACAGCACTTTTTATTTATTTGTTTTATATTTAATATAAAACATGGTACATTTGAAACTCATTGATGCACCCCTGGTAATGATTGTCCTTCATTTTTTGACTTTTATTAATACCTTAAAAACATTTATAATAATGTTTATAATTCATAATAAACTATTATTAACAATTCTCAAACAGTAGTATGTGTACCACTAGTGGTACGCCAAAGAATCACTTGATTAAAGTACAGTGTTTTATTTTCCTTTGTTCAAACACAGTGTTACAGTTCAAACTGTGTGTATTGTTACACTGACCAAAGATATTAAATATACTTGTAAATTAAACATCCGCCTTGTTTTTATCGAATACTTTGGCCTACTACGCTACTGTATTTTAATGTTGGTCATTATGGTGAAGTAAAAAGTTTGAGAACCCCTGACCTTTATGATATACTTTTCTATCATCATATTAAACTATATTTTTGTTAATATCGTTACCTTTCTTCACTATTAGGCTGGGATGTATTACAGGATTTGGCTATTGTATATAAATGTGGTATGAATATATTTATATGAAGATTCCGTGAATATACCGTGAATCTTTTTATCATAGCTGGGGCCTTTATTTACCTTATAAGTAAACATTTCACTAATATGGGTCAGTTTGAGAAAGCAAATGGTGCTCACAAAGTATTAATTATTCAAGCCCAGTGTCGGATACTATCATCAGATATTTATGGGACAGTGGTAAGATTAAATAGGCTCTGCTAAATCCTATTCCCTTTGGACTTTTAACTATGCGAGCGCAAATGCGCAAAAATACTTTAAGCTATTAATTGTACACAGGCAATAACTGGCAAGAGGCTATTATTTCTGAAATAGGGAAACTCGTCATATGCATCTGCTTACTGTGAGCACTGTAATAATAATTTGCAGTGCACGAAAAGTTGAAAAGAAAAACAACATTTTTGTGGATCACAATTTGTTAACAAGTAAAATTGTTCAACACAGCAGCTGCAGAACTAATGTTGTAATACCAGTGAACTGCTCAGTCAGCAATAATAGCGGTATCGAGATAATTGTAACAATACGGGAAGTGTCCCACACGAGAATAAGTTTTAAAAAAAAATAGTTATTTGTGCAAAGCACTCCTTTGCTTGTTAGGGACCTCATGTATTAAGAGTTGCATGCATTTCCTACTAAAAATAGACATAATTTCAAATCAAATTGTACGCAGGTAAAAATTCAGCTATATTAAAGTGCACGCATGAACAAATCCAACCACATTTCTACTTAGCATCGCAGTCAACTTAAAATGGACCACAGACGTATGCGTGGCATGCCCACACCCCGCCCCCTTATAAATAAGCAAATCAGATTAAAAAAGCTGTGCCCGATCACAAGTCAGTAGGAAGTGCTTTTTCTTTGTGATTCTAGTGAAAAACGGAGCGATTGTCAGTGTCTCTGAGAACTGCACAGGGGCTGAAATAAAATAAAAAGAAATGGTTTGGTCAGAAGGAAGGTGAAGAAGAAGATATAAGTGCGTGGCCAAAACTGACTCTGGGAAATTAGTGCTGTCCGCTGTTTGAAAAGATTGTTGCTGCAAGGATACGCAAAACTTTAGAAGAGGTGGGTGACTCTGATTAGCCTCAAAATAAATACAATTTGTGTAATTTAAAACAAAATGTGTTCATACAGTATCCTGCTCACAGCCAGATTCCTTTCATGTGAAAATAATGTAATATTTGGTTGAATTTTACATTTAGACATGCCAGCACTATCGAAAAGGAAACGAAAGACTTTGACTTCTGTTCGATTACTCAATTTATTATTACAACACAAGAGAGGACTGCCACAACCGTACATGTGAAAAACGACTTGATACATTTTGTATTTGTGTAAAATACAGACAATTGTCATACAAATGTGTTAAAACACTAATGGTAACATAAGCTAGCTGGGAGGGTTTTTTGTTATATTTTTTGCTTTGTAAAAGGAAGTTGCAAACAGCACCCTTAAGCAAATGCTCACTCACACCGCACAAAAGAACATAGGGTCATCAACTCAAACTCGCTCACGGCACTATCGACACAAACAAGGCATGCTGGTGAACCTATGCACATGCACACTTTCCCAAAACACACTGTGCACGTAGGCTTCCTGGCATGCCTTGTGCTTGTGTTGACCGCACCGTTAGCTTTTAGTTGCACAGGGTGCTATTGAAGCTAGAACAACCACTGGTGACATGCATGAGTTTCACCACAGCTGAGCAGCACCACAAACACTTTAAAGCAGTGGTCCCCAACCACCGGCCCGCGCCCCGGTACCGGTCCGTGGATCGATTGGTACCGGGCCGCACAAGAAATAAAAAAATGTAAAATAAAAAAAATATATAACATTTTTTTTATTAAATCAACATAAAAAACAAAAGATACACTTACAATTAGTGCACCAACCCAAAAAACCTCCCTCCCCCATTTACACTCATTCGCACAAAAGGGTTGTTTCTTTCTGTCATTAATATTTCTGGTTCCTATATTATACATCAATATAGATCAATACAGTCTGCAGGGATACAGTCCGTAAGCACACATGATTGTATTTTTTTATGACAAAAAAAAAAAAAATACAATCGCCCCTCCGGTCCGTGGGACAAATTTTCAAAGGTTGACCGGTCGCAGTTACAAAAAGGTTGGGGACCACTGCTTTAAAGTGCATGAAGAGGTAGATACTGTACAGTTCAATGGTGACCAAATGCAGCTTCAGCCATCAGCTACCACCATTAACCTTATTTACTTTTGTAGACCACATACCCAACGACTATAGTAGACTCTGTGTGACGATTGTGCATAGCGGCTGTTGCCGTGATCCCAGGATGCTGAGAAGGTAAGAAAAGTTCAAGCAGGGGGTCCATTTATTAGGCACTCTGCCAAAGAAAAGTAACAAAGGTCAAGCAGCAACTCAGAAAACAACAGAATAGTTTAGCATACAGGAGAAAAAAACAGAGAGGAGAGAACAAGGTGGACCTAAATACAACTAATTAATACAACAGGTGTGCTGGGAGGACAAGGTACAAAAAGTAAAAAGTGCTGCAAAACACTGTGACCAAACAGGAAATACTAGCAAAACAAGAACACCAGGGCAGGAAATGATACAAACACAGGAAAATAACAGATATGGGACTGTGACACTCTGTGGTTAATGGAAATATCGGAGCGTTCAGGGTAGTAGTTGATATTATCGTAGGCATGTGGCATCCAATCACGTCATGTCACTCTGACAGTTTTCAAGTAATCTCCAGAAACTGCAGCTCTAGAACAGCTTCCGTTTTACGCGATGTCTCCCAGGGCTTGGTTCTTGTTCCCCTCCTCTTATATAGTGCATACTTTTACTCGGGCAGATTCTGTGACGACACTTCCTTCACCTCCTTCACTTCCACTGAGATGCAGACGACACTCAGTCACCCACTCCACTCTAATGTTACCAATCGTCATAGGTTGTTGTTATTTAACACCTCACATAAGTCAATGCATGTACATGTGTGCATGGGAGAAATGTCAGAATATAATATGGGGGTGTCATGCCTTGCTGCAGGGTATCTTGACAGTGCTTGCTTAGGCAGCATATTAGCATGACAAATCTGGAAAAAATATAAATACTTTCCAAATGTGCTATTGTGGTTGTATAAAAGTTAAAATGTGTTCCAGACGCTGTATGCATGTTTAGAATACTTCCTTACAATGATACAGAAACACTCACACAATACACACCGAATGCAATGCTGTGGCTCTGGCACATTTTCAACAAGCGTTCAGTATTGAAATGATAAACAATGATCCAAAAAGCCACTGAGCTGTGCAAGCAGAAGGTGCAAATTAAAATGGCTTTTTTTCCCCCTGGCTTTCTTTTCTTGCATGCCCAGCTCTCAAACATGCTCAATAAAATCAGATGAGAAGCACCATCTTGTTATTTGGCTACCAGTGAGCACCTACCTTATTACCTGCCTGCATTTGGATCTGTCACACAAAAAAGAGAGAAGAAAAAAATGTATACATATATACATATACATATAAAAACATATACATATATACATATACATACTGTGTGTATATATATACACAAAATATAAATGCTCCCATTTTTCATGAGTTGAACTCAAAGATCTAAAACTTTTATTATATACACAAAAGACCTATTCCTCTCAAATATTGTTCACAAATCTGCCAAAATCTGTGTTAGTGAACACTTCTTCTTTGCCAACATAATCCATCCCACCTCACAGGTGTGGCATATCAAGATGCAGATTAAACAACATGATTATTGCACAGGTGTGCCTTAGGCTGCCCACTATAAAAGGCCACTCTGAAATGTGGGAACAGATTTATGTATTACGTATTACGTCTCCGGGTGGATGAGATACGCTCGGAGTCCCTTAAGGCTCTGGATGCTGTGGGGCTGTCTTGGTTGACAAGACTCTGCAACATTGCGTGGACATTGGGGGCGGTACCTCTGGATTGGCAGACCGAGGTGGTGGTTCCTCTCTTTAAGAAGGGGAACCGCAGGGTGTGTTCCAACTATCGTGGGATCACACTCCTCAGTCTTCCCGGTAAGGTCTATTCAGGTGTACTGGAGAGGAGGCTACGCCGGATAGTCGAACCTCGAATTCAGGAGGAACACTGTGGTTTTCGTCCTGGTCGTGGAACGGTGGACCAGCTCTGTACTCTCTGCAGGGTCCTTGAGGGTGCATGGGAGTTTGCCCCACCAGTCTACATGTACTTTCTGGACTTGGAGAAGGCATTTGACCGTGTCCCCCCGGGAAGTCCTGTGGGGAGTGCTCAGAGAGTATGGGGTGTCGGACTGTCTGATTGTGGCGGTTCGCTCCCTGTATGATCAGTGTCAGAGCTTGGTCCGCATTTCCGGCAGTAATCAAATCAAATCAAATCAACTTTATTTATAAAGCACATTGAAAATTTACCACAGAGGTAGCCAAAGTGCTGTACAATGGGCAGGTTAAAAGATAATACGAGAACCGAGCAAACACAACACAACACAAACAGAGCACGATAAAAAATAAATAACTAAAATAAATAGAACATAAAAACAGGTTCACAGCAGGTGTAATATGGGGCGCCATAGCAGGATGGTTATCACTGTTAAAGCCATGGAATAAAAGTATGTTTTTAAGAGAGATTTAAAAACAGGAAGAGAGGAGGCCTGTCTAACACTCAGAGGTAGGTCGTTCCAGAGCTTGGGAGCAGCAGCGGCGAAAGCTCTGTCACCTCTAAGCTTCAGCCTTGTGTCAGGGACCGTCACTAGCAGCTGATCGGCTGATCTTAGGGATCGGGTGGGGCAGTAAGGCTGAAGGAGGTCGGAGAGATATGTTGGAGCGAGGTTGTTTAGACATTTAAAAACAAATAGAAGGAGTTTAAAATTGATTCGGTAATGCACAGGGAGCCTGTGAAGGGACGCTAATATAGGGGTGATGTGCTCACGTCTGCGGGTCTGTGTTAGCAGACGAGCAGCAGAGTTCTGCACGAGCTGCAGGCGGGCGAGGGAGGCCTGGCTAATGTCTACGTACAGGGCATTGCAGTAGTCTAGACGAGTCAAGATAAATGCGTGGATTAATTTCTCGAGATCATGTCCTGATAGAAGCGGTTTCACTTTCGCTATTTGGCGTAAGTAAGTCGGACCCGTTTCCAGTGAGGAAGGCAAAGTGCTCAATTTACCGGTCGATCTACTTTCCCATCCTCACCTATGGTCATGAGCTTTGGGTTATGACCGAAAGGACAGGATCACGGGTACAAGCGGCCAAAATGAGTTTCCTCCGCCGGGTGGCGGGGCTCTCCCTTAGAGATAGGGTGAGAAGCTCTGTCATCCGGGAGGAGCTCAAAGTAAAGCTGCTGCTCCTCCACATCGAGAGGAGCCAGATGTGGTGGTTCGGGCATTTGGTCAGGATGCCATCCGAACGCCTCCCTAGGGAGGTGTTTAGGGCACGTCCAACCGGTAGGAGGACACGGGGAAGACCCAGGACACGTTGGGAAGACTATGTCTCCCGGTCTGGCCTGGGAATGCCTCTGGATCCTCCAGGAGTAACTGGACGAAGTGGCTGGGAAGAAGGAAGTCTGGGCTTCCCTGCTTAGGCTGCTGCCCCCGCGACCCAACCTTGGATAAGCGGAAGAAGATGGATGGATGTATGGATGCACAATTCAGTGTGGCCTTTTATTGTCGGCAGCCTAAGGCACATTTGTGCAATAATCATGCTGTTTAATCAGCATCTTGATATGCCACACCTGTGAGGTGGGATGGATTATCTTGACGAAGAAGAAATGCTCACTAACACAGATTTAGACAGATTTGTGAACAATATTTGAGAGGAATAGGTCTTTTGTGTATATAATAAAAGTTTTAGATCTTTGAGCTCAACTCGTGAAAAATGGGAGCAAAAACACAAGTATTGCGTTTATATTTTTGTTAAGTATATATATGTGTATATATATATATATATATATATATATATATATATATATATATATATATATATACTACCGTTCAAAAGTTTGGGGTCACATTCAATAAAGATAACTTTAAACTAGTCTTAACTTTAAAGAAATACACTCTATACATTGCTAATGTGGTAAATGACTATTCTAGCTGCAAATGTCTGTTTTTTGGTGCAATATCTACATAGGTGTATAGAGGCCCATTTCCAGCAACTATCACTCCAGTGTTCTAATGGTACAATGTGTTTGCTCATTGGCTCAGAAGGCCAATTGATGATTAGAAAACCCTTGTGCAATCATGTTCACACATCTGAAAACAGTTTAGCTCGTTACAGAAGCTGCAAAACTGACCTTCCTTTGAGCAGATTGAGTTTCTGGAGCATCACATTTGTGGGGTCAATTAAACGCTCAAAATGGCCAGAAAGAGAGAACTTTCATCTGAAACTCGACAGTCTATTCTTGTTCTTAGAAATTAAGGCTATTCCACAAAATTGTTTAGGTGACCCCAAACTTTTGAACGGTAGTGTTATATATATATAATATATATATATATATATATATATATATATATATATATATATATATATATATATATATATATATATATATATATATATATACACACACATATATATATATATATATATATATATATATATATATATATATATATATATATATATATATATATATATATATATATATATATATATATATATATATATATATATATATATATATATATATACACATATATATATATATATATATATACTAGTGGTTATTATTCTTAAGCATACAACTAAATATGAATTCTGATAAATGTCAATGTTATATAAAGAATAATGCTGCTTAACACAATAGCAGTAAAATGAAATAATCCGGTACATCCCTCAAACACATTCAGTTGGAAAAATATCATCTTTGTCTTTGGCAACCTTTTTCTCAGGTTGTAACATTTTCTTCAGATTGGTGTACACCAGTTGACAAAAAATACCTCCAGTAGCTCCATGCTAGAGAGATCATAAAACATGTATATTTAGTCAGCAGGCTCCTGCAAAAGGATGAGATGCTTCAGTATGTTTGCATCGCATTGCTGCAACTGTACTGGTTTGGGAATTTGTGAGTCATTCTATTTATTTCTGCAGCTGGCGGTAGGAAGGATCACATAAATTATACAACAAGTGTGGTTGTGCCCTAAGACTCTGAACTAAAACAAAACCTGTGTTCTTCACGTAGTGCCGTAGCCTTCAGTATACTTACACTGAAACAACTGTGGGCTGAAGTATGTCTTGTCTATTTTTCTGCTATAATACACCTGAGGTAAAAAGCAGAGGTGGGAGTAGATGTAAATCACTCAAGCAATCTCAAGTCATAACCTGAAAGTCTCAAGAAAGTGCCTAACAACGGTTGCAGGGGCAGATTTAATATTTTAAAATGTTTGAATTTAATTAGTTTTTTCAAATACAATATATATAACTAACATACATCCTATATGATAAAAACTTCTTGAAGTAGGCACTTTTTGCATCTTGAGCGCAGTAGTTCAGCCTCTATCCCATGCACCTTAAACTGTAAAAAAAAAGAAGAAAGAAAGTGGTTTCAATGTAGATGCACTTTGGACTGTGTCTAAAATTCCCCCCTAAAGAGTGGTACTCGTGTCTTGCTAGTAGATCACACACATACTATTTTATAGATTGCACACGCTGTTTAGCGCAAGGTATATATGTATGTATTGTATACATATATATATTAGGGCTGTCATAGTTAACGCATATATAACACGTTAACTAGAAGTTCCAATAACGACACTCCTTTTTAAAATGTGCCATTAACGCACACGGGTCCTTTTTGACCCTCTGGTATTTCTGTAGCGGGAGAAACTGCGTTCACTTGTTACTGATGAGCCACAAGCGGAAAACTAGCGAGCAGAAATGGACACAGAAAAGGGTACATTATAAAAGTATCAGGTCCAAAGCCATGGCAAGTTGTTCTCCCGAAAAGAAAGGACTTTTTTTTCTCCATGAGACAACATCAAGGGCTGCTGTGCGTGTGGTTTAGAGGTGGGTGGCGTTTCACTTCCGTGTTTGGATTACAGCTAAGGTGAATTGACAACATAACATTTAGATTGTTACTGTGACTGCTTTAGCAAGATGGCATACAAGTTCAACAGATCTGAAAGACAGAAGGCAGGAAGTCGAAAGGGTACTTTTTTTATTGCAAACACTAGCGTCCGACATCAAAATATGTCAAGACACCTTCTGAAACAAATCACTTTTCAGGCTTTAAAATAATAGCGCTATGCTACACATCCAATTTCACTACATTAAAAATTAAAATGTCTTACATTACTATTATGCTTTGCCAAAGATGTTTTGTAATATTATTCTTTGATATTTGCATCAAAATAAATACTAGTACATCAGCTGAGGAATATCAAGGGACGCGAGACTTTACAACTCACTTCATGGTGTGCCATACCAATATTAGTGTTTTTTTGTTGTATTTTAACTTCTATCTATACATGTTAGTGCACAATATGTAGTATTTATTAAAAACATTTTTTTATTTTACTATTTTTTACTTCTGTTACTGTATGTACAAACCTGAGTCTATCTTATTCTATTCCTATTGTATTTTTCCGGCTGCTGAAATGTAAATTATTTTATAACAAAATGTTGTGGTTGAGTCTTCAATTACAGAATGTTTAGCAGGCTGAATATTACACTTTATTAATAAATATAGAAGGTTAAGATATTGTCATGCAGAGATAAATAAATGATAAATGGGTTATACTTGTATAGCGCTTTTCTACCTTCAAGGTACTCAAAGCACTTTGACAGTATTTCCACATTCACCCATTCACACACACATTCACACACTGATGGCGGGAGCTGCCATGCAAGGCGCTAACCAGCACCCATGAAGAGCAAGGGTGAAGTGTCTTGCCCAAGGACACAACGGACGGGACTAGGATGGTAGAAGGTGGGAATTGAACCCCAGTAACCAGCAACCCTCCGATTGCTGGTATGGCCACTCCACCAACTTCGCAATTCACTTGTACAACATGTAATGAATACCAGAAGCATTTATTCAGGTAGAAATATCGCAGATTATTATTATTATTACTACGTGAAACTGGTATCTAAACATGGTGTATTTGCTCCCCTGAATGCAAGTGCTCCTAAAAGAGAAATACAAATTCTGTATTTCTACAAAATGCAAAATCTAGCAAGACAACATTGCACTGCAGGCATTTTTTTTTATTTTTCCACTAAAAGCGTGTTTGTCCTTTTTGTACTGAGCTATTTGAAAAAGCATGAGGTTTAAAACACATTTCATTAAAGCAAATTATTTGTCCAGTCATGGTGTTAAAAATTGAAAAATATACATATCTATAAATGATAAATGGGTTATACTTGTATAGCGCTTTTCTACCTTCAAGGTACTCAAAGCGCTTTGACAGTATTTCCACATTCACACACTGATGGAGGGAGCTGCCATGCAAGGCGCTAACCAGCAGCCATCAGAGACAAAGGGTGAAGTGTCTTGCCCAAGGACACAACGGACGTGACTAGGAAGGTAGAAGGTGGGAATTGAACCCCAGTAACCAGCAACACTCCGATTGCTGGCACAGCCACTCTACCAACTTCGCCACGCCGTCCCTTATATATATATATATATATATATATATATATATATATATATATATATATATATATATATATATATATATATATATATATATATACAGTGTTGGGTTAGTTACTGAAAACCAGTAACTAGTTACAATTACTAGTTACTTTATTTCAAAAGTAACTCAGTTACTTACACCAAAAAGTAATGCGTTACTGTGAAAAGTAACTATTTAGTTACTTCTTTTTGCCCCCCTTTTTTTAAGGCTCCCATTAATGCCCTTTTAGCCTTCATTTCAGTACTGTTATTGCACTGGAGAATAATACCATCTGTTGATCAACTTGACATGCATTTGCATCACTGAACTCAGAAAGCAATGTGGTCTACATACAACACACAAAGACAAAGATATGTTTCAAAGGGTCAATTTATTTCAGGCCAGAAAAAATTGACAAAACTATTTTAAATAGCTGCAACATAATGGCACTTTAACTTTAACTCTAAGTAGATAGGATCTTTGATCCAAGACACAACTTACATTTAACTAAAATGTTGTTTTCTTTGTGCTCGACAAAATAAAAGTATTGAGAATGTCTCCACGTTATAAAACTCGACTTCTGGCTTCGCCATGATGTCTTGTTAGTTGTTATGAGAGTAGCGTATGTGTGTGTGTGGCCCTTTAAGATATGACAGCATGAGAGGTGAGTGACGTCAGTGAGTGAGTGGGGGAGAGAGGTGAGGGAGCGGCGACAGTGAGTGCTTGTAGGCAGGGGCGCCGCTAGGGATTTTGGGCCCCATGAAAAGAATCTTTACAGGGCCCCCAACAGAGCGGCAACATTTTTTGATGCTATTTTACATACAATTATGAATTTTAATGGTATTTTTGACTATCATTACCATATTTCTGAAAGAAGAACAGCATCACAGTTGACATGTAAAGTAGGGGAAGAACTGAGCACTCTGAATACAATGGAATTCATTTTGAGTCATTTATTTGCTGCACCACTGATTCTTAAATTGGAAATAAACTCTTCCATGACATTATTGAATAAGAACAGCTTGATAAATGTTTGACTGGATTGATTATTTAACTAATATAGCAGTAAAATGTAAAAATCCAGAGTTTTCTTGAGCTAACATGGTGAGAAAAGTGAGCTAGCTTATTACCACAGACAGGGACAAAGTTAATATGCATAACTTTCCACCACAACTAACAAACCCACCTTTTTTTTGGGAAATATTGGGTGACATATTGTCGACCCTTCAACTCCTTCTCCTCTCTTATTTTCTTTTCCTTTCTTTTTTGGCTGCCTGATTTTTGAGGCATACTGCTGTCTCCTCCGCTTTGCCCGCTGTGGCGCTGTCTGTGACAAATCGCGGTGCTCTACCTGCAGCTGATCCAGTCGGACTGAACCATTTTACGTAAATAGAGGGGGGAAGGGAGGGCCCTGCAGGTGTTGATGCTTCCAAAACAAATAAAGGTATTGTTACCAGGACATGGAAAATAAAACATGTGTGATTATAGGTTAATTAATAACTTAGTGTCATTATTTTTTCTGTATTATAATTTCATCATCATTAGGGGCCTCTCTGGGCCCCCCTCCATCACGGGCCCCTAGAATCCGTCTCCTTTACCCCCCCTTTTCGGCGCCTCTGCGTGTAGGTGCTCTAGCTTGGTTGATGGCTGCGTGCAATAAAGTCACAAAGTTGCAACAAACCGCCGGGCTCGTCATTCACCCTCAGCTGTAAAGACCCTCTTCCGGGTAAAGTGAAGGTTGTTAGACCCGAAGTACGGCGGGGAGGCGTGCTTTCTGTGTGTGGGGGAAAGCACGCCTCTTCTTTTCCACCGGAGCGCTCCAATAAAACACACTCAGATCTTCAGTTTCTAGCCGATACTACATAAAAATAACGCAGTAACGCATCATGCAGTAACGGTAACGGAGTTACTGTATATAAAAAAATAACGCGTTAGATTACTAGTTACTAACTAACAGCGTTACAGTAACGCGTTACTTAGTAACGTGTTAGTCCCAACACTGTACATACCTGTATATATAAGGGCAGCACGGTGGCAGAGGGGTTAGTGCGTCTGCCTCACAATACGAAGGTCCTGAGTAGTCGTGAGTTCAATCCCGGCCTCGGGATCTTTCTGTGTGGAGTTTGCATGTTCTCCCCGTGACTGCGTGGGTTCCCTCCGGGTACTCCGGCTTCCTCCCACCTCCAAAGACATGCACCTGGGGATAGGTTGATTGGCAACACTAAATTGGCCGTAGTGTGTGAATGTGAGTGTGAATGTTGTCTGTCTATCTGTGTTGGCCCTGTGATGAGGTGGCGACTTGTCCAGGGTGTACCCCGCCTTCCGCCCGATTGTAGCTGAGATAGGCTCCAGCCCCCCCCCGCGACCCCGAAGGGAATAAGCGGTAGAAAATGGATGGATGGATATATTAATATACATATATGTATACATATATACATACATATATATATTAGGGCTGTCAATGTTAACACCTTAACGTATGTGATTAACAAAAAAAAGTAAGAAATCAAAGAAGTAGGAAATCATCAAACGTAATTGTTGCGTAAAGCAAATACTGTAAGACAGCCAGACAGTGTGTGGTGAAACACAGGAATAAGTAGCTCAGGAGCAGATGAGCGTCCCAAACACTAATCAGAGGCAGGTGAAACCAATCAGCACCCATGACAACTAAAACACAAACCCAGGGGTGCTGAAAACAGAACTGAGGGAGTCAAAAACTAAACAAAACATGATCCGGGCAACGGATCATGACAAAAACTAAAAAAAAAAAAAGCACTTAATTCTTATTGTACTTACTGTCACCAAGTTTTGAGCAACTCAATGACATGCAGTTCGGTAAAACATTTAGACAACATTCCCGTATGACATTCTGACTACACAATTGCATTTGTATCCACATTTTATTTATGCAAGCAAATAATAACCTGTGATTAATCATGATTAATCACAGAATTCGAGTGTAATTAATCTCCATCCCATCCATCCATTTTCTACCGCTTATTCCCTTTGGGGTCGCGGGGGGCGCTGGAGCCTATTTCAGCTACAATCGGGCGGAAGGCGGGTTACACCCTGGACAAGTCGCCACCTCATCGCAGGGCCGACACAGATAGACAGACAACATTCACACTCACATTCACACACTAGGGCCAATTTAGTGTTGCCAATCAACCTATCCCCAGGTGCATGTCTTTGGAAGTGGGAGGAAGCCGGAGTACCCGGAGGGAACCCACACAGTCACGGGGAGGACATGCAAACTCCACAAAGAAAGATCCAGAGCCCGGGATTGAACCCAAGACTACTCAGGACCTTCGTATTGTGAGGCAGACGCACTAACCCCTCTGCCACCGATCTGATTTAAAAAATAATGTGCAGTTTCAATTATTCACTCATGGCCAGACGGATATGCATCTGGGTAAAACTTCAGACTGCATATCTACCGCATCTCTACCCAACAAATATCATTACGCTGTAATATTGTCTTACACCGCTATTATATAATCATTTTTAAAAAAGTTGGAATGAATTGTTGACATCCATGCTCATGACAAGTGTACGTAAACTTGACAACAGTAGCAATAAGCCCCTTCAGCATCTTAATAGTAGCCAAAAGCTGACCATCAATCAATCAAAGCATGAACAACCATTTGGTTGCAGAGGGCGGATTTGAAAGGTGAGGCAACAATGCCACAAAGTAGTAAAGTGATGCAAAAACACACATCATGCCTTTCAAAAGTCTGACTTTTCCCTCTGGATGAACAAGGATGTTAATTATTTTTTTTGCTTTTGTGGAATGAATGTAATTATTTGTTGTGCGCATCTTTAGTAAACAAAATAGTAACTGCTTGAGGCCTCCTCTGACTTAAACTTTGATAATTATATAATCTAATTGACTCTAGGCAGGCATATGAGGGGGCAGTCAGAAAAGTGGAGGGGCATCATGTTCACATGCCGCTAGTCCAGCACTATTTTTCTGTGCTAATACAGTAGTAACATTGCCTTCGTCATATAATTTGGTTGTTAGGTCCTGATTTACTAAAATCCAAATACCACATACTAAACAGCGTCTGCAATCTATAAAACAGTGTGCACTATTAGTGGGCGTGTTGCGTGTGATTTACTAAGACTGTGAGTGCAATTGTAAAGTGGTGCAGACAGACTTATTTAAATGAGGATTGTGCGTGCACTATACATGCCATCACTACAGAGACACTCAATTACTGCACATTCATGTTATCATGCTCCTACCTGTGGCGTTTTGCTGTGTTCAAACAAGCATGAGACATCTACCACTTTTTATTGGCATTTTAGAAGCAGCCGTGCACTGCATCTACATTGATGCCATTTAAAAAAAAAAAGTTTACCGCTGAAGGTGCATGGGAGAGAGGCTGCACTTACTCCGCTCAATACGCAAACATACATACTTCAATAAGTTTTTTTCATATAAGAAATATTTTAATGACATATATTCTATGTCTCATGGATTCAGATTGGTCAGATCTAGTTTTAGACTTAGATTGGTCAGATCTAATCCAACGGCTGGTGCCAAAAGCCCTAAATATTTATACTCCAAAAACCAGGAGGGTGTGCCTGGGCAAAGATGGTTTTGCCCTATCGTAGTGAGAAAGACAACTGTTTTGATGCAAACAAGCAATCCTACTGTCAAAGCCAACAACCATCGTTGAAGTGTAATTTCCCCTCGTTAGCATTGCAGTATTGTGCGGCAGAACAATTGCTGTGGATCGACGACTACCAGTCCAAAAAAGTCGGAATCCCCCACATTAACATTCCATTCAGTTGTAAACAAATTGTTCAAATGACATTCAGTTGTAAACAATTGGCACAATTGGCATTCTGGTCACAGAAGGTAACCAGAATGTTTCTAACTCCTGTTATTTGTTGGAGGCTACATTGCAGAGTCTTTTAGGAATGGTTGAAAGGACAATGTTGTTTGTGGTCATAGGTGTTGTCGCAGACCACCTCCTCTGTTCAGGGATGGTTTTTCCAACCTTGACATAGATGGTTTCCCTCAGTCCGCTTTTGTACCATCCGTCCACCCAGTCCAGAATGTGTACATTTTGTTCTCAAAGGAGGGCTGTTTCTCCCTGAGGTGCAGGTTGACAGCTGAGTCTTGGCCTGAAGAATTTGCTTAGTAGTTGTTTTGTTTCCCCAATATATGAATCAGTGCATTCATCATTACACTGGATAGCATACACCAGATTGTTTTTGTGGGTGTGGGGTGTCCGGTCTTTAGGATGCACTAGTCTCTTTCTCAGGGGAGGTTGCCTGGTTTTAAGTGTACTGGGATGTCCCTGTGGATGTCCCAGAGATGTCCCAGTACCCTTCAAACCAGCCCAGGCACACCCTCCTGGTTTTTGGAGTAAAATATATTTGGGGTTTTGGCACCAACCGCTAGACTAGATCTGACCAATCTAAGTCGAAGAGCATGAACTGATGAAGCCTACTCGGATGAGAGGCGAAACGTCTTGTAAGACAAACCAAACAGTCCAGTTGCGATCGATTGTATGTCCTGAGGTCTAGACATAGTAATGCTTTTTCTTTTTTCCAATTGTGTCTTACAGTACCAACTAACCAGGGGTCATTAGTTCCCCTTGTTCTTTTAAATTATATGTATTTCATTGTGTTCTCTGACCAGTAAGCATGTAGACACTTGCAGAGTGTGGAAGTTCACATTGACACAAATAATGGTAGCTTACATATTAGTTTTCATCACCGTTTAAACAAGAATAGCAACTGATAACTCTTTTCGACAAAACAGCTCATTTCGACAGAACACCCGAAGCCGCAAATACACAGAGCCTTAACATACAAGTCTGTAGACGTCACGATCGACAGCTCAGCTGCTGATGGCATCATACAGCATCAACAATTAAATGTGTCCTCTTCACCTTCGCAATATGTGAACATCTAAGTCAGGGATCGGTAACCAAAAACGTTGAAAGAGCCATATTGGACCAAAAATACAAAAAACAAATCTGTCTGGAGCCGAAAAAATGAAAAGCCGTATTTAAGACTTGAATTGAAGGCAACACATGACTTAAGTGTCTATATTAGCTATAATAGCCTACTATCAAAATGACTATGTGTCGCTGGCCGAAACAAATCTTCGTTGACAGAAATGTTGAAATGTAATATTTATCCATTTTTACAACATTAGAAACCATTAATTAATCAGAGGCTACTCAGAAGGTGAGATAACTCCTGGAAATGACTGGCTTTTAATGGCCAAAGGTATAGATGTGTGTCCAAGTTAAAGGAAACAGCAGCCTGTCTTCTTTTAATAGATTTATTATAATCTTTGGCAAGCTAGGTAACATTTGCTGTGGTCTGGAACAACATGGCACACAAACAACTATCTGAAAAGCAGCCAATATTACATAGCGATAATGTGTTTGCTGAGGGTCGAGGGTATGTGTGTGTGTGTGTGTGTGTGTGTGTGTGTGTGTGTGTGTGTGTGTGTGTGAGTGTGTGTGCGTGTGTGTGTGTGTGTGTGTGTGTGTGTTTGTGTGTGAGTGTGTGTGCGTGTGTGTGGGTGTGTGTGTGGGTGTGTGTGTGTGTGTGTGTGTGTGTGTGTGTGTGTGTGTGTGTGTGTGTGTGTGTGTGTGCGGACTCACAGAGCCTGAGACAGCTGATGGACAGAAGAGAGGGAAGATGATATCATACGAGTGTCCCTTTTTCAGCAGATTTCTCTGCTACTGCGGAAAATGTAGTCAACTTGTAATATATACATTTTGTGGGTGTAATAAAATGTACTTTCTCATCTTCAAACATTTTGATTTGAGGGGGAAAGACATTCATTTGAGGGGGCTCTACTCCCTCTTGCCCCTACGTAGAGCCGGCCCCAAATTGACTATACTTATCTTCGTTGTTTGCTTGAACTGTACTTTGGGTTTTAGAATTCTATATTTTATATTTGTATTGTAAGTTAATAGGGTTCATTGAACATCAGACAGTTTGACACAAACAATACTTACTTGAATGTTAGGTGTTTGGGGGAATTTAGGTCCACTGTGTTAATACACAATGTCAAAATGAACACATAAATGTAGAGTCACACACATGAGGAAATCAACCTATGCGAGATAAACAGATTTTTAGGAGAGAAAATAACCCCAGACTCTAAAAGGTTCATATCTAAAAGCAAAATAAAAACCTGAAAATGATTGTTACAAAAGAACACACATACAATGGATAATAAATGACGAAAGGAGTAAGTCCATATTCAAAATTAGATGAGTTAAAAGACTTGGCGAGACTTTGCAATCAAAGCGTGTTTTAATGGTTGATTGGATACGAAGTGTAAATATTGATGTGCTAAACTGAGCACATGATAAATGTTTTAGGGAATTGAAGTCCATACTTTGTATCCTTATTCCTTTCCAAAATCTTGTCAGCAAGGTCCACATGAAGACAAAATGAAGAATGCTGGGCCACTTTGATAGACTTTGCATATTAAAAAAAATGCTATAACCAATTCAATATATGCCAAGCTATCTGAGAAAAAACATCCACATCTGAGCTTTGTCTTACAGGTCATTCATTCATTCATTTTCTGTACCACTTATTAGGGAATTTTATAATTAAGGATAGTCATCATTTTCATCTTAACTGATACTAGTACTACATCGGTACTTTTAAAAACGATGCCAGTGTTTAAAGCATTGGAAATACAGAAAATTGGAAAACACACAAATGTTTCTTATGATACAATGCCTTTTGATTTTTTTTATGGAGTTTTGTTGTATCAAAGTTCAACACACAAGTAATTTAAGTACTTCAATAATATAAAACAAATCCTAGCAAATAATAAAGTTATCTTACTAAGCAATACATCCAAAAATAACTTATTAAACCTGGAATAAATTGTCAGTTCTATTGGAGCAAAACCACCAACAATACAGAACATAGAGAATGTCCAAAAAAACATCAACTCCCTTTGTTAGAATAATTATGTATATATTATCATCATAACTTTATGCTTAAGGGCCGTTGCTATAAAGTATTGTCAATTGTGCTGAATTGATATTTGTGTATCTGTGCAAGCTGGCAATCTTTTGGATGGCCAGGTTTTATCAAATAAATTTCCCCAAAAAATGTGACTTATACTCCAGTGCGACTTATATGTGTTTTTTTCCTTCTTTATTATAATAATAATAATAATACATTTTATTTATAAGGCACCTTTCTGGGCACTCAAGGACACCGTACAAAATCACAACAATAAAATCAAATTGGATAAAAAACAACAACAACAACAACAACAATGCATTTTCGGCCGGTGCGATTTATACTCCGGAGCGACTTATACTCCGAAAAATACGGTATATATATATATATATATATATATATATATATATATATATATATATATATATATATATATATATATATATATATATATATATATATATATATATATATATATATATATATATATATATATAAATTATTAGTGAATTTCATCATTTAATTTAACACTATTAAACAATGACATTTACGATTAGGTTATAATATTCTTGTGAAGAGGTCAAAAATCAACTTACATAGCATTATCTACTCAGACATTAGTTAGATGGCTGCAATTAGAACATTTGAAAGACGTTTTCATGTTATGTGCACAACTCGTCAGACCGACAGCAAACATCTTTTATGTATTTGCCAATTATGCTCCCGATTGCGCAAAGTAACGTGTGAAGAAGGTTGATTGTATGCAGCTACCTAACTACGAACATAATAAAACAATCATTTAATGTTCCCGTTTAGATAAAGAATGAATCATAACCCACCCGGAAGTAAAAAAACAAACAAAAAAGGTGGCCTCTAACGACTGTCTGTACGTGTCTTTCCTGCCATCTCTGGGTCAAAGTCAAAGTTGACCAACTTCTCGGTTTATGGCCACAACCTTCTACTATACACATGAGAGGTATGATTTATAACCTAGAATTAACTTTCACCTGTTTAGAGGTGATGCAGCAGCTCACCGGCTCAATATGTCAACATAGTTGCATAAACTAGTTAGCTCTCTGTGATCATGGCACCAATGAATGTAGCTTGTCTGCATTAGTGAATATAATAACAATATTGCTAATACTTGGTTAATATTCAGGTCACGACATGTAAATGTAGTATTGTTGCCGTTTCTTGGGTGTTTTTTTTAGAGCGTTTTATGGCCGAAATAAAGTACTCCCATTAGCTGCATCAGACTTGCCGTATATTACAAATTAGAATGCATAAAAAACCCCAACAACAAACATTTGTGTTCTTGTCTTACATATGGATTATGAATGCTAGGCAACATTTCCCTTCAAGAGCAGCAAATAACCTGCCTGATAAAGTGAAGTAAGCTACCTATTCTAAAGGTCATGCACACTTGGGACACTTCCAAGTGTTCTATTATGTGAGAGAAAAGATTGGAGATACTTCAAAGAGAGCAGAGAGACAATTTAAGTCACCTCTGTGAAGGTGAGTGTGCTTTCAAAGGGAAAAACATCATCTGAAATTGGTGAAGTGCAATAAAGAGAGCACACAGAAGCTAAAATCTAAACAAGAATGAAGAGCTGAAATAAAGGTGAGACTACTTTTTATTATGGCCAATGCGAAGAACACCTGTGTAAATAGCATGTTGATATGCGCGGGATGGCTTATCTCCGCTCACTAACACAGATTTACACAGACTTGTAAGTAATATTTATGAGAAAAAGGCCTTTAGTGGACATGGAAAACGTTTTTGATCTTTGACTTCAGCTCTTGAAAAATGGGATCAAAACCAAAAATGGTGCGTTTGTATTATTTTTCGAGTGGATTTTTAAAGACACAACTTTGTGTTGCAGGCATACTTGCAAACCTTGAGACCTCCGAATTCGGGAGATTGGGGGGGTTAAGGGGGAGGAGTATATTTATAGCTAGAATTCACTGAAATTAAAGTATTTCTATATATATATATATATATATATATATATATATATATATATATATATATATATATATATATATATATATATATATATATATATATATATATATATATATATATAGAGTATATATATATAGTATATATAGTACAGTAAACAGTAATGAAAACACAGTTGTTCTACTAACTGTACTGTACTTGCTGCTTACTTAAAAAAAACAAAAAACACTTACCTTTCACTATTTGAGTAGCCTTTGTTCTGCCATTTGAATACTGGCGAGCGATCTCTGAATCCGGGAACATATCCTTCACGGATTTGTTGAAAACATCCGCAAATGAGAACGGAATGTTGCTTGCAAGGTGGCCCATAATACTGTGTTGCCGCCGCCTTGTGCTTCTCTGACCGTTCATGAGTGACTATATCCATTCGGCCACCGTGTTATGGGTTATAAATAAACCTATGGATAACGTAGACATATATAATAGTCTCCTTTTCAGGTGAGAGGACGCTAAAGGCAGTGCCTTTAAGGCACGCCCCCAATATAGTTGTCCGGCTGGAAATCAGGAGATTTTCGGGGGAATGGTTGTCCCGGGAGATTTTCGGGAGAGGCACTGAAATTCGGGAGTCTCCCGGAAAATTCGGGAGGGTTGGCAAGTATGGTTGCAGGTGGCAATAGGTAGTATTGTGTGTGTAACTTGTAGCTGCAGGCTGCAGATGGCCACACTTTGCACACCCTTGTCTTAAGTATTATGTCCTAAAATCTACAAGATATTACTTAAAATAAGCAAAATAATCTGCCAACAGCATTAACATTTGACTTGCCAAACACTTGAAACGAGTAAAATGGCTTTTAACAGGTAACATTTCTTATTTTACAAGAGTCAAGACATCTTGATGACCAACAGTGTACATTAACTTCCATTACAGTGATGCATATGAAAATATTGTTCAAGCTACAATTTTATGACTTGATCAGATTGACCTGAAAATGACAAACACACAGACATGTACTAAAAAAAATACTGTCCAAATCTTGTACTTTGTCTCTAAGTTATTAAACACATTTTAAATGCAGTTTTACACGTGAGTAAAAAATTTACAGGCAAACAATACATAGTAGTGTAACTACAAAACGTTTTTTGCCATAGCATCTTCCTGCTGGAAAATATTGGGTTACTGTAATTGACCTGTTAGACAACGCCCTCTGTTGAATTCATACCCAAAGAAATCTTGTTCCCCTGCAGATAGCGCCATCAAACCAATTTCTATTGAAATGACCATAAATAAATAAATATCTGAAGCAAAAAACAAACAAATCGCGAACATGCGGAGTAGAATATGCCTAACCATGAAAAAGGTTTTAAAAAATACAGCAGTATTGCAGGAAGCCTAAACATTTAATTTGTTAATATCCTGGGATATTCTGACTTCTTTCCGGCTTTAAGCGATGTGCTGCATTTATTCTACACGGAGGACATGAAGTACACATGCTTTGGTCCTGTACTTGAATTATTAAACATATATCAAGTGTTACGTTAAAGTCTTTGTATTTACACGGAAATTCCTATCGCCTCAAGAACGCAGATGCACAAAATGGATGAGCATTTTTTTCTTCTAAAGAGGTTCCTGTGTGAAGCTAACATTACACGGCTTGATCATGTTGTAAAAGTGTGTTCTGCGGTGGGAGGTGCGTAATAAAACAAGATACAAAACCCAAAACCCGTGAAGTTGGCACGTTGTGTAATTCGTAAATAAAAATAGAATACAATGATTTGCAAATCCTTTTCAACTTATATTCAATTGAATAGACTGCAAAGACAAGATATTTAATGTTCGAACTGAGAAACGTAATTTTTTTTTTGCAAATAATCATTAACTTAGAATTTAATGGCAGCAATACATTGCAAAAAAGTTGACACATGGGCATTTTTACCACTGTGCTACAGGGCCTTTCCTTTTAACAACACTCAGTAAACGTTTAGGAACCAAGACCAATTTTTGAAGCTTTTCAGGTGGAATTATTTCCCATTCTTGCTTGATGTACAGCTTAAGTTGTTCAACAGTCTTCGTTGTGGTATTTTAGACTTTATAATGCGCCACACATTTTCAATGGGAGACAGGTCTGGACTACAGGCAGGCCAGTCTAGTATCCGCATTCTTGGCTTGGCATTGTCTTGCTGAAATAAGCAGGGGTGTCCATGATAACGTTGCTTGGATGGCACATATGTTGCTCCAAAACCTGTATGTGCCTTTCAGCATTAATGGTGCCTTCACAGATGTGTAAGTTACCCATGCCTTGGGCACCAATACACCCCCGTACCATCACAGATGCTGGCTTTTGAACTTTGCGCCTAAAACAATCCAGATGGTTGTTTTCCTCTTTGTTCTGGAGGACACGACGTCCACAGTTTACAAAAACAATTTGAAATGTGAACTCGTCAGACCACAGAACACTTTTCTACTTTGCATCAGTCCATCTTAGATGAGCTCGGGCCCAGCGAAGCCGGCGGCGTTTCTGGGTGTTGTTGATAAATGGCTTTGGCTTTGCATAGTAGAGTTTTAACTTGCACTTACAGATGTAGCGACAAACTTTAGTTACTGACAGTGGTTTTATAAGTGTTCCTGAGCCCATGTGGTGATATCCTTTACACACTGATGTCGGTTTTATTAAAAAAAATTATGTTCCCAAAGGGTCATGACAAATAATAATTGAGAAGCACTGTTTTAAAGCAACATTTCTGTCAGCAAAAACACGTCCAAGACAAAAAGTTGTTGGTCTGACACTACCATTTATTGCATGCAATGTTTTTCATATCAGGCATTTCAGACAAACCCTCAAAAACATCAAGAAAAAAAAAGATCAACAACTGATGGAAATCTGACACTTTGAATCACATACTGTCTTTTCCTTAAAGCCAAAGCCCAGTGTCGTCATAAATGCTAGTAAAAAGCTTATGGAAACATTTGGTTTTACGAAAAACAATCTCATATTTGTACCAATATGGTATGGAAAATCACTTAGATTCATTCTTTGTTCTTAAATAAATAGAGCAGTTCCCACTGGACACCAATAGAGGCACTTGAGTTTTTCTTTTCCTTTTTTTGTTGTCAAAAGTGAAATTTTCCTTTCACATCCGCATTGTCTTCATACACATTCAGCAGTGGCCAAACGAGAACCGAAACACTCACTCTGAATGAGCTGGATTTACACAGACCATGACAAGAAATAAATAAAACGGCACAGGAGGAAACTTGTAGTTGTGCCGTAAAGAAATGACAGATTTGTTGCTGTGTGAAAGCAACCATAAACACACACCTGTCCCCCACGCACGCACAAACACACACGCACACACTACAGAATATAGATCAGTCAATCGTCCATTCACTTTGAATCGACACAAACAACCACAACGACTACAACACAACATCACTGTTTGCAGAAGTCACAGTCTCTAATTGTGTAGCACAAACATCATAATTATCCAGTCATGTTGACACAATCAGCTGTACACGTATACACACACGACAACACAACAAACGACCAAAATGTCCAGTGCTGATTTGATCCAATGCAATGTTGTCCCAAGTTGGCACCCCAAGTTGGCATCGTTACACAGTCCATTTGTGGAGAATGTTGGAGGAGTTCATTGGCTGGGTTACCATGGGAGCTAGAACTGAGCCACAGTAGAATGGCTTTAAAAACAAAGCGCATTGGTAGATTGATCATTCTTTGGTCATTTTGTATATTTTACATAAATGGTTGAATGCTACAATCACTAGAATGATTGAAGTGGTTGGCATCAAGGTCTGAACACTATCAGCAGCACTGACCTACATTTACAACTTAAATCATAGTAATTGTATTCATTTATTCCAAACAGTTTATTAATTTCCTATTGTAGCGTTTCTATAAGCGAAGCTACCTCCAATACGTATACGTTTATTTTAGATATTAGATTTTCAGATATAAGCTTCTACGTGTTGCCATGTTCATGTAATCTGCTTAGGGCCTTCAGAATCTGAGTGTTGGCCCATGTAACTTAAACTATGTTAGCAACTAATTAGATTCCACATTCATCTCACAGGCCTGGTAGTCTGTAGCTCTATGGAAATGAAGATGCATTTTGTTGCAATTGATTGAATTGTTCAATGTTTTGTTATATTATTAGCTCTATACTCAGGCGCATCAGTAATATTGTACTCGAATATATGTTTCTTTCTCTGGTAATAATAGTAATCATCCCCAGTACACAAAATGCTTCTTTTGAAATGCCATGCCTTGTTATTATATTGTGTTTTTACACATTATTATTAGTTCGTATTACTGAAATGTAATAGTATTGGTTATTAAGATGGTGATTGACTGAAGACCCATGTACCAATTGCCCGGAGCAACAGTTTTCCAGCAATAATATTTGATCATAATGTAATGTTGTTCTTCAGGTGTGACCCTTATAAAAATGTAGGTAATTGTAATTACCTAATTAGGTAAGGTAAATTATTTAAATTAGGGTTTTATATATTTATTAGGGCTACAACTATATATACCATATAACTATGTATTAACTATAATTTTAAATAATGGCACTCATTTTTTAACGGGCGATTAACGCACACACGTCCATTTTGACTCGGGTTGTGCCGTAGCGTGGGGAACTCTGCTGCAGTTCACTTAATACTGATGAGGCACAAGCGGGCATAAATGGACAAAGGAAAGTCTACCTTATGTAACTATCAGGTTCAAAGCCATGGCAAGTTGTTCTCCCGACAAGAAAGGACAATTTTTTTGCCGCGAGAAGAGGTGACATCCCTGCAGAAAACGCCTGCTGCGTGCGTCGTTCTAGAGGTGGGTGGTGCTTCACTTCCGTGTTCAGATTATGGTTAAGGTACAGTGATAACATAACATTTAGATTGTTACTGTGACTGATTTAGTAAGTAAGATGATATAAAAGCTCAACAGAAATGAAAGACGGTCGGCAGGCGGTCGAAAGGAGACTTTTTTGTTGCAAACAGTCTATCCGACATCAAAACATGTCAAGACACTTCTCAAAACAATCACGTTTCCGGCTTCAAAATAAAAGTGCTACGCTAGACATCCGGTTGAACTACATTTACAAAATGAAAACGTCTTACATTACGATCATGCTTTGTCACTAAGAGTGGGCACCGGATCCAAATCTTATTTTGACACTAACCGAAACCAGCCGGTACTACCGGGCACTGATTCATGTAAGATCCAGCGGTGCCATGTTTCGGTTCCTGGGTTGCGCGTGACGTCACGTTTGTTTCCCCACCTTTTCTCTACAATATAGAGGCGCTACCTCGACAAGAGAACCTATTTTTAGCAGACTGTATGTTGGTTGGCACAACATCGAGAATATCTGCTGTGGTGCGCTGGAATGCAACAAAATGCATGTTGTATCGCACGTTTTCAGATAGGAGCAATATGAACAATACATCTTGCTCTTGTTTTGGTGTCTGCTATCTCCAAATCAGCCCGTAATCATCACTCATCACCTCAAAGATGAAATTGCCGCACAGACGACATTTAAACAAAAACGCCAGCAGACACCAAAACACAATCAATTGAATGAATTTTAATCAGCCCTTAATGTCATCCAGCAGCAATAAAATTATAACAAAAATGTGCTGAATATACGATATGTCGACTATTTTTTCTAAATGTTGACACATTGTCTATGCAGCGGGAACACCTCTTTTCTCACAGCCGTGTGCGTCAGTGTCAGTGTGCACGTCCTTCACAAGGATGAGTGTTGATAAATCACATTGCGGGTGCTAAATAATTATATTTGCATTTTGAGCCTTCTACTGAACAGCATATAGTTTGCATATTAATGAAGACAGAGACACAAAATGGATCTCTCTGCTCACTTAACAGACGCAATCTACTTTGCACATGTAGTAGATCAGCTCTGCGTGTGCTATTAGGTTTGCACGTGTTTTAATACACGCAAACCTTTAGAAAATTTAGGTCCAAAGTGCTTACAAAGTACAATTAAAACAAATCTGGATAAACATCTTGAACCTCATCAAAAAATTAGAAAATCTCATAAAGAATGAATAAAGACATCAATGACTTTTCTGTTTTGTTTGATCAGCCGTTTTTTGCCATGTTATAGGCGCCATTTGGAAACAATTAAGGTACAAAATCATTCTATGTAAGTATCTTTTTTCACAAAGTACCGGTATATAGCTTCGCTAATATACGAAAAAAAAGTTTTTCCTTCTAAATTATTGGGTGCGGCTTATAGTCCGGAATACACGGTACATATAATTAGCACGGCAAAAGTAATACATGACTGTTACATTTGTAAGGTAATACTCCCAACAATATTTGTGAATGGCGAATAAATATAACAAGCATTTCTTAATTAAGTGCATTTTTGTAATGAACTGCTTGGCTAAGTGCTGGCATCACGCTAAAGTGCTCTCATCGCCCTTTTGAAATGATTAATAGGGCGATAGATATCATGTATATTTCTCAGTGGCCGATTGCCACTTGTCCCCTGATGATGTATCTCATCCTTTGTTAATTCACTAGAAGTGTTTGTAAAGGAGTCTCTTTACGTGCATGATTCTTATCCAATTGATGTATTGGACCAGTACTTTACCAACTGGATCAGTATCAGACGCACATTTCTTGGAGCCTCTAAAGAGCTTTCCTTCAGAGGCTTTATCCTCTATAATCACAGCAGCCTGTCACGTTTCCTTTTGAAAATGAGCCCATCTTATTAAAAATACATGGAACTTATATTCCTATTCAAGGAGGAATTTAAACTACATGTACCCAAGTATAATTGTTGTCCCTCCAAAGAGCCACATCAGACATTGTCTAATTATGCTAATTTGCAGTCAAAGAGTCACATTCAAAGGATGTAGTTATCATTCATTCCTAAGTGCATTTTTGCCCAATTAATCCACCGAGTCAATACAATTACTGCACCGTAGCATGTTGAGTCACTGAAGGGCCCCAGCGGGGACGAAAGCATCATTGTGGGTGTCATCTCGCTTATCCCAGTTCTAGCTCCCAGGCACATTTTTTAATGTTTTTTTTTTCATTTTTATCTGGCCGTGGTCCAGCGCCTACAGCAGGTGAGCCTCAATGCGGAGCCAGTGCAGTCCCTGTCTGATGTATCGGACCAGCTCGGTCATGCTGCTCTGCTGAGTCAACGGCTCCATGGCAGAATCCAGCTCCTGAAAGAACTCTGCAGGGAGAGAAGGAGACACTTGAGCTGAAACACTTAACTACACTCAGGGTTCTGTCTGTGACACAGCTGAGAACATTAGCAGGCAACAGAAGGGCCCTGAGACTGTTGACGGTGCTGTTGTTTGTCAAGTGCGGCACCGAAAGTGAAGGCGAGCGATTACTGATGTAGTCCCTGGTCTCAACATTAGGAACACCTGGATCTAGTGCAAGACAGCGAGTGCAAAAACACTTTATAAAGGTAAACCAAATATTGGCCACACTTCACAGAGCTTGGTTGTGTTCACATTTGTGTACCATCAGGTTCTGCAATCAGCATTGTGCAGAACAGTGGTGCCTTAAAAAACGTCATACAAACTGAAATTAATCCGTAAATTTTGTGAAAAATGTATTGTGTTCTTCACTGACTGCATGCAAATATCACCATAGACATCAACAACGCACCTGAGACTTCATCAGACCTCGTAAGAGTTCAGCATTAGCATTTTGTTTTTAAAATGTATTTTATTTTACTGATAGAGCTTGTTTTAATGCAGCACCCAGTGTACATGACTAGTTATGGGCCTGCTGCAATGCAAGCAGCCCATACTATTATTGCTCATACTTCTAACTTTATTGTTATTATAGTTCCGCACGTTTCTCTTACGCTTAATAAGAGGCGAACCGGCCAACGAACCCCCACATGCCGTATGTTATACCGTTGGAAAGGTCTCGTTTGCGCCGATGGGGGTACTTTGAGTTGGGAACATTTCGTGTTACCATGGCGACGTTATTCCGAAAACCAATCGCTATGGGCCCATTGAATAGGTAAGCAACCGTTAAAGAGTCCTTTAACTTGGTACGTTACACAGGCTAACTGTTAGCATGCTAACTTTAGCTCGCTAACATGCTAACAATTTGAGCTAATTTTGCAACCGTTTACACCAGAGTCGTATAACGTGGTATACAGTGTTGGGTTAGTTACTGAAAACCAGTAACTAGTTACAGTTACTAATTACTTTATTTCAAAAGTAACTGAGGTACTAACTCAGTTACTTACACCAAAAAGTAATGCGTTACTGCGAAAAGTAACTATTTAGTTACTTCTTTTTTCAAGCTCCCATCAATGCCCTTTTAGTCTTCATTTCAGTACTGTTATTGCACTGGAGAATAATACAATCTGTTGATAAACTTGACATGCATTTGCACCACTGAACTTTGCTAAGCAATGTGGTCTACATACAACACACAAAGACAAAGATATGTTTCAAAGGGCCAATTTATTTTGGGCCAGAACATATTGACAAAACTATTTTAAATAGCTGCAACATAACATACATAAGTAACAAAGCATAACAGCAACATGTCACAACATAGCTGTAAAGCTGGCTTCACCCAAGGAAGGCACACATGACATACACAAAGCCTAAGTGAAGTGGCATCGGAGTCTGTGTCTCACTTTACTAGCTTCGTCAAAGCATGTTGCTTTTGTAGCTGTTTCAGCAGATTTGAATTGCTGTTTTGGGCAGTAGATGGGATCTTTGATCCAAGACACAACTTACATTTGACTAAAATGTTCTTTTCTTTGTGCTCGACAAAAGAAAAGTAGTGAGAATATCTCCATGTTAAAAAACTCAACTGCGGCTCAGCCATGATGTGTTGTAAGAAAACACAGACACGCTCCTCCCTCCCCTCTTCCCCTTCCCCCTCCCCTCCCCTCCCCACACCCACACCCAGACACACACAGAGCGCGCGTCTCTCTTCTCCGGCTTGTGACACAAGAAGAATCAGAAGGACGACACCGCAGCGCTCCAATAAAACACATTCAGATCTTCTGTTTTTAGCCGATACTACATAAAAAATAACGTAAAATAACGCAGTAACGCATCATCTAGTAACGGTAACTGAGTTACTGAATATAAAAAATAACGCGTTAGACTACTAGTTACCGCCGAAACTAACGGCGTTACAGTAACGCGTTAGTCCCAACACTGGTGGTATGTGACATTTGTTAACTGTTAGCATACAAACGATAGCATGCTGGCAATCTAACTTAAGCCTAAGTTTTTCATCCAATTTTACACTTTTTTCTCTATTTTCACAGCCATACACCTTTGAGTCATATAACTTGGTATATGAAACATGCACACTGTTATGATGATAACGTTTGCACACATGCTAGGTGTTAACTTTAATGTGCGCATTCTAACGTTTTAGGCTAGCTCTGTAGCTCATTTTGTACAGTTACACCTAAAAACTCTCGGCCGCATGAATTACCATGAATTGATTAACGTTGACCCCAACTTAAACAAGTTGAAAAATGTATTCGGGTGTTACCATTTAGTGGTCAATTGTACAAAATATGTACTTCACTGTACAATCTACTAATAAAAGTTTCAATCAATCAATCGAAACCATCTTCAAAGTACGGCGGCTTCCAGGGACCCCTGGCCAGAGGTCCAGGGCACAGATAGCAGGCCCATCAAAATTTCCGCAGGAATTTTCTAGTTTTTTTTTGTTTCTCTGCACATTGCTTTACAGCAGGCAACATCTTCTTCATACCTATGTAAATTCACGATTAATTTTATTACGCCCTTCTTGTTCGTCATGAATGTAAATATGCTCTTGTTTATACATCTTATTATTAACAGTCTCCTCTCCGAGCTGCCACCTTACCGTGGTAGAGGAGTTTGCGTGTCCCAATGATCCTAGGAGCTATGTTGTCCGGGGGCTTTCATGCCCCCTGGTAGGGTCTCCCAAGACAAACAGGTCCTAGGTGAGGGATCAGACAAAGAGCAGCTCAAAGACTTCTATGGAAAGGAATCAACGAGGACTCAGATTTCCCTCGCCCGGACGCGGGTCACCGGGGCCCCCCTCCGGAGCCAGGCCCGGAGTTGGGGCACGATGGCGAGCGCCTGGTGGCCGGGCCTCTCCCCATGGGGCCCGGCCGGGCACAGCCCGAAGAGGCTACGTGGGTCCCCCTTCCAATGGGCTCACCACTCATGGGAGGGGCCATAGATGTCGGGTGCATTGTGAGCTGGGCGGAAGCCGAAGGCAGGGCACTTGGCGGTCCGATCCTCGGCTACATAAGCTAGCTCTTGGGACGTGGAACGTCACCTCGCTGGGGGGGAAGGAGCCTGAGCTTGTGCGCGAGGTAGAGAAGTTCCGGCTGGATATAGTCGGACTCACCTCGACGCACAGCAAGGGCTCTGGAACCAGTTCTCTCGAGAGGGGCTGGACTCTCTTCCACACTGGCGTTGCACGCAGTGAGAGGCGACGAGCTGTGGTAGCAATTTTTGTTTCCCCCCGACTCAAAGCCTGCACGTTGGAGTTTAACCCGGTGGACGAGAGGGTAGCCTCCCTCCGCCTTCGGGTGGGGGCACGGGTCCTGACTGTTGTTTGTGCTTACGCACCAAACAGCAGTTCAGAGTACCCACCCTTTTTGGATACACTCGAGGGAGTACTGGAAAGTGCTCCCCCGGGTGATTCCCTTGTCCTACTGGGTGACTTCAACGCTCATGTTGGCAACGACAGTGAAACCTGGAGAGGCGTGATTGGGAAGAATGGCCGCCCGGATCTGAACCCGAGTGGTGTTTTGTTATTGGACTTTTGTGCTCGTCACAGATTGTCCATAACAAACACCATGTTCAAGCATAAGGGTGTCCATATGTGCACTTGGCATCAGGACACCCTAGGCCGCAGTTCCATGATCGACTTTGTGGTTGTGTCATCGGATTTGCGGCCTCATGTTTTGGACACTCGGGTGAAGAGAGGGGCGGAGCTTTCTACCGATCACCACCTGGTGGTGAGTTGGCTACGATGGTGGGGGAGGATGCCGGACAGACCTGGCAGGCCCAAACGCATTGTGAGGGTCTGCTGGGAACGTCTGGCAGAGTCTCCTGTCAGAGAGAGTTTCAATTCCCACCTCCGGAAGAACTTTGAACATGTCACAAGGGAGGTGCTGGACATTGAGTCCGAGTGGACCATGTTCCGCACCTCTATTGTCGAGGCGGATGATTGGAGCTGTGGTCGCAAGGAATTTGGTGCCTGTCGTGGCGGTAATCCTAGAACCCGTTGGTGGACACCGGCGGTGAGGGATGCCGTCAAGCTGAAGAAGGAGTCCTATCGGGTTCTTTTGGCTCATGGGACTCCGGAGGCAGCAGACAGGTACCGACAGGCCAAGCGGTGTGCGGCTACAGCGGTCGCGGAGGCAAAAACTCGGACATGGGAGGAGTTCGGCGAGGCCATGGAAAATGACTTCCGGACGGCTTCGAAGCGATTCTGGACCACCATCCGCCGCCTCAGGAAGGGGAAGCAGTGCACTATCAACACCGTGTATGGTGCGGATGGTGTTCTGCTGACCTCGACTGTGGATGTTGTGGATCGGTGGAGGGAATACTTCGAAGACCTCCTCAATCCCACCGACACGTCTTCCTATGAGGAAGCAGTGCCTGGGGAATCTGTCGTGGGCTCTCCTATTTCTGGGGCTGAGGTTGCTGAGGTAGTTAAAAAGCTCCTCGGTGGCAAGGCCCCGGGGGTGGATGAGATCCGCCCGGAGTTCCTTAAGGCTCTGGATGCTGTGGGGCTGTCTTGGTTGACAAGACTCTGCAGCATCGCGTGGACATTGGGGGCGGTACCTCTGGATTGGCAGACCGGGGTGGTGGTTCCTCTCTTTAAGAAGGGGAACCGGAGGGTGTGTTCCAACTATCGTGGGATCACACTCCTCAGCCTTCCCGGTAAGGTCTATTCGGGTGTACTGGAGAGGAGGCTACGCCGGATAGTCGAACCTCGGATTCAGGAGGAACAGTGTGGTTTTCGTCCTGGTTGTGGAACTGTGGACCAGCTCTATACTCTCGGCAGGGTCCTTGAGGGTGCATGGGAGTTTGCCCAACCAGTCTACATGTGCTTTGTGGACTTGGAGAAGGCATTCGACCGTGTCCCTCGGGAGGTCCTGTGGGGAGTGCTCAGAGAGTATGGGGTATCGGACTGTCTGATTGTGGCTGTCCGCTCCCTGTACGATCAGTGCCAGAGCTTGGTCCGCATCGCCGGCAGTAAGTCGGACACGTTTCCAGTGAGGGTTGGACTCCGCCAAGGCTGCCCTTTGTCACCGATTCTGTTCATAACTTTTATGGACAGAATTTCTAGGCGCAGTCAGGGCGTTGAGGGGATCTGGTTTGGTGGCTGCAGGATTAGGTCTCTGCTTTTTGCAGATGTGGTCCTGATGGCTTCATCTGGCCAGGATCTTCAGCTCTCACTGGATCGGTTCGCAGCCGAGTGTGAAGCGACTGGGATGAGAATCAGCACCTCCAAGTCCGAGTCCATGGTTCTTGCCCGGAAAAGGGTGGAGTGCCATCTCCGGGTTGGGGAGGAGACCCTGCCCCAAGTGGAGGAGTTCAAGTACCTCAGAGTCTTGTTCACGAGTGAGGGAAAAGTGGACCGTGAGATCGACAGGCGGTTCGGTGCGGCGTCTTCAGTAATGCGGACGCTGTATCGGTCCGTTGTGGTGAAGAAGGAGCTGAGCCGGAAGGCAAAGCTCTCAATTTACCGGTCGATCTACGTTCCCATCCTCACCTATGGTCATGAGCTTTGGGTCATGACCGAAAGGACAAGATCACGGGTACAGGCGGCCGAAATGAGTTTCCTGCGCCGGGTGGCGGGGCTCTCCCTTAGAGACAGGGTGAGAACCTCTGCCATCCTGGGGGAGCTCAAAGTAAAGCCACTGCTCCTCCACATCGAGAGGAGCCAGATGAGGTGGTTCGGGCATCTGGTCAGGATGCCACCCGAACGCCTCCCTCGGGAGGTGTTTAGGGCACGTCCAACCAGTAGGAGACCACGGGTAAGACCCAGGACACGTTGGGAAGACTATGTCTCCCGGCTGGCCTGGGAACGCCTCGGGATCCCCCGGGAGGAGCTGGACGAAGTGGCTGGGGAGAGGGAAGTCTGGGTTTCCCTGCTTAGGCTGCTGCCCCCGCGACCCGACCTCAGGTAAGCGGAGGAAGATGGATGGATGGATGGATGGATGGATGGATGGATGGATGGATGGATGGGATGGATTATTAACAGTGGTTATCCTCTTTGTATATGTGTATGAGTGTGTAAAATGTGGCTTAAAGCAGTATTGTACAGTCTGGGTGCTGAAAAAAATTCATTCAAATTGCCGTTTGTATTTATTGTGATTCTAAATCAATTTATAGTTTTCAATTATCGATTTAAAAAAAAAAAATCTATTTAATTTAAGGCCATCTCAGCGCTTACTCATTGTGCGTGTATGTCATGCGTCAGCAGCCAAGAATAGCTTTTGTAAAATGTAAATGAAACAAACATGTAAGTGCAATCTAATTTGATGAGATTTTATTATAATTTTTACACCCAAACATATTTTGCAAGAATCCATTTTAATTGAGAAATGTTTTGAACCTTAGAACTGATTCTGAATCGAATCGTCGCCCCAAGAACTGAAATTGAATAAAATTGTGAGTTGTTGCAAGAGTCACATCACTACTGTACGACAATAGTTTGGCTATTTAAAGTACACAATCATTTGAGGTTATTTCAGTTAAAAAAATTCTACTATACCAAGGTTGTCCAAATTATTTCCAGCCTTGGCCGCATACCGCCTTGGCAAATGTTAAAAGACAAATTATCGTAACAGAAGCATACAATTATTCTATGTTGATGGAAATGTATTCAAGGGGAAACTTTTGGAATGATTAATAGTACAGTACATCATACAGAGGGTGACGTTATCATACAGATACAGTAATTATCGTACATCTGGCATACCGACAAATCATAGCATGTGGGGAGCCAGTTTTATATAATTAATTTGTAAAAAAATATACAATTGTACGTAGGCATATGATTATAATTATATACTGTATTATTATTTGTTACAGTCATTGGTGTCAAATTTCAGCATTTTGTCTTTACATTTACAAAACCCTGTTTCCATATGAGTTGGGAAATTGTGTTAGATGTAAATATAAACAGAATACAATGATTTGCAAATCCTTTTCAACCCATATTCAATTGAATGCACTACAAAGACAATATATTTGATGTTCAAACTCATAAACTTTATTTTTTTTTGCAAATAATAATTAACTTAGAATTTCATGGCTGCAACACGTGCCAGCGAAGCCGACGGCGTTTCTGGGTGTTGTTGATAAACTGTTTTCGCCTTGCATAGGAAAGTTTTAACTTGCACTTACAGATGTAGCGACCAACTGTGGGTTTCTAAAGTGTTCCTGAGCCCATGTGATGATATCCTTTACACAATGATGTCGCTTGTTGATGCAGTACAGCCTGAGGGATCAAAGGTCACGGGCTTAGCTGCTTACGTGCAGTGATTTCTCCAGATTCTCTGAACCCTTTGATGATATTACGGACCGTAGATGGTGAAATCCCTAAATTCCCTGCAATAGCTGGTTGACAAAGGTTTTTTTTAAACTGTTCAACAATTTGCTCACGCATATGTTGACAAAGTGGTGACCCTCGCCCCATCCTTGTTTGTGAATGACTGAGCATTTCATGGAATCTACTTTTATACCCAATCATGGCACCCACCTGTTCCCAATTTGCCTGTTCACCTGTGGGCTGTTCCAAATAAGTGTTTGATGAGCATTCCTCAACTTTATCAGTATTTATTGCCACCTTTCCCAACTTCTTTGTCACGTGTTGCTTGCATCAAATACTAAAGCTAAGGATTATTTGCAAAAAAAAAAAAAAAGTTTATCAGTTTGAACATCAAATATGTTGTCTTTGTAGCATATTCAACTGAATATGGGTTGAAAATGATTTGCAAATCATTGTATTCCGTTTATATTTACATGTAACACAATTTCCCAACTCATATGGAAACGGGGTTTGTACTTTTAGTTATTGATTGTTTTTGTTATTTTTAGGATATGCTGCATTTTGATGTTTTCAATAGAGAGACAGCCTAAGAGACATAATTATGTGTCAGCTTTGTGTTATAGACGACAGTATTAGTTAATAAGAGAAGTATTAGTTTTCAGCATTAACAATTTTGTTATGATCTCACATGGCAGTCATTAGTTCCTGTATTTGGTATTCTTTCCTGTCCAACGCTCTCATTTTTCATTCCATTTTTTGTTCCACTCCATTAACCACCGTCTCCCATGGTCTGAACGCTGGCTCCCTCACCTGCCCCTGGTTGACAATCAGGATGCTTCTTATGCCAGCCCTGTCCCTTTTGTTACGGCTGAATCATTTGTTTCGCTTTGCTTTGCTTTTTGTGCTTTATGCTTCCTAAACCCTTTTGCCCTTTGTGCACTTACCTGCACACTTCGCTGTACATCTTCGTTTTTGTCCTTCCTGCACTGTCCCTAATAAAGAAATTTCTTGATTGTACTTAGCCTGCCGTATTTGCATTCTGGGGTCCAGACAAACACTAAACCGTGACAATTTCAATCTTTTTTTTGTTACTTTCAGACACCCTGTGAGCCTCTCCAGCGCCCCCACCCCCGTTTTTTGATGTTGTTATTTTTTGTTTATTTTTAGAAAAGACCGTGGACCAATAAAACATCAAGCCACAGGGCTTCAAATGCCCACAGGGCTGCACTTTGGGGAGCACTGCCTTATACAATGTATTGGCTTTCGTGTGAAGCCACAGAAATCCAATCAATCCAATCCACTTTATTTATATAGCACATTTACACAACAAGAATGTGCTGCACAGCCATGTTAAAAACAATATTAAAAACAATATTAAAAACGATGTTAAAAACAATATTAAAAACAATATAAAACCAATTAAAACAGTAAAATAGACATCAAAATTTATAACCCTAACCCTAACCACACAGGACAACAGAGGACAGAAGACCACACAACTCACGTAGTGTTAAAAGCCAAAGAATAAAAGTGGGTCTTAAGACGAGACTTAAAACACTCCACTGTGGAAGCAGTTTGAACATGGAGGGGCAGAGTGTTCCAGAGTTTAGGGCCGACCACAGAGAAGGCCCTGTCTCCCCTGGTTTTAAGTCTCGTCCTGGGCACCACGAGCTGGAGCTGGCTCTCGGACCTCAGAGCGCGCGCAGGAGTGTAAATTTGGATGAGGTCCGAGATATACTGAGGTGCCAGTCCATGTAAAGCTTTAAAAACAAACAGCAAGGATTTCAAATCAATTCTAAAATGAACAGGGAGCCAGTGCAAACTCCGAAGAATTGGGGTTATATGCTCACGTTTCCTGGCCCCTGTTAAAAGTCGTGCTGCCGCGTTCTGGACTAACTGCAACCGGGAGGGAGCTTTTTGGCTAATGCCAGCATAAAGTGCATTGCAGTAGTCCAGGCGACTTGAAATAAAAGCATGCACGACTTGTTCAAAAAGGTTAAAAGATAAAAATGGTTTTACCTTTGCTAAAAGACGAAGATGATAAAAACACGATTTTAAAACGCCATTGACTTGTTTGTCAAATTTAAAATCACTGTCTATAGTGACGCCAAGGCTTGTGACTTTGGGACGCACATAATTTTGCAAAACTCACAATTCAGAGATTTGTGTACAACATAAACCACCAAACCTAAGTCAATGACAAAAATCATAAAGTACAATGTATGATTCCATTCCAATTGGCAAAAAGAACCAAAAGAGAACCAAAAAGAGTTAGTTAGCAAGTTACTTAAGTAAAATATAAATTTAAGGGGTTCTTTAAGTTCGATAAAAATCAGTTGTGTAGATTTATTGTAATCTAACTGTCACGGCGCGGGCTCGAACCCGCTTTTCATCTGCAGCAAGTTCTGCCAGCACCTCTGTTGGCAGCACGCACCGGCAAAGCTGCAAGCAATCTGCAATCTGCACACCTGGGACTAATGATGACAAGCAGTATAAAGACCAGCGGACCTGAGGAGCCTACTCTCAGTAGTAAGCATCCCGTCTCTGGCTTCCCCTCCCGCGTACTTGCTCTCTCCTTGTTACTTCCTTGTTCCCGTGTCTCATGTCCTTTGTGCTCCCCGCAGTGTCCTTCCTGTTCCCCGTGATCGAGCTGTGTGCCTCTACTCCTCTCTGGATTTTGGACTGCCTCCCTCGATCCTCGACCCCTGCTTGCCCACGGACTAACTTTTTGCCTTGCCCCTCTGGACTGACGAAGGATTCATCCATCACGCACTTACAACAAACCCTGGTAACAGTTACATTGTTAATTCTACACATCGTTTTGCACCAAACACTTAGAGTAGCATACACCTCCCACACACTCATCAAGGGTTTAAATAAACCTGTTGACCTGATCTTGGTTTTAGTGTCGTCTTCTTTCCCCGCCGTACGTAACACCAACTCACACAAAACAATGTTTTCTGGCTCAGTGGATGTTCATATCATTATGACAGTCAAACTAATCATTGTGACTTTACAAATGCAGGATGCTTAATGCAGCTCTTGTACTGGAGCAGGTTTAATAAATAATATACTTTTTAAGACTGGACTTAAATAGTGTTTTACATGACTCAGTGGCGTCAATTGAAAAAAACATTCCTACCTTGGCTACCAGTGGACAGTCGATCCGCTGCTTCCCAGTGTTCATAGCTGCGCAGGATGTTGTTGGTGATGTTGACGTGGCTGGCCGCCATGTGGTGAATGCGTTGGGGAATGGCGACGCTGCCTGACGAAACTGGAGCTCCTCCGCCGTTGGCCGGAGAGGGGCTGAGAGAGAGTGGAGATGGAGTCCCGTTGATCCTGGAGGACACAGAGAAGCTGTTGGGGCCAAGTCATGCTATGAGACTAAAGCAGCAACTGATTGTCTGCTGGAGGTCTCAGTTTGGAGTTTGTTGGTAAAAAAAAAAACCTGCTCAGAGGAAAACAGCCGACAATTACTGATTTAAAACTTAGGTTGATTCAGATAAGCTGATATAATGGAATATTTGGGACATACTCACAAAGGCATTCATATCGTGATGGACTACGTACCCCTCCATGGTTTATTTATTTGTCCTAGCACTCCTGCTCTGCTTAATTACTGCGGAATATTTTCTTATTTTTATATTTATGAGTCGTTCTGATTGTTTATTTTAAACAAAGTTGCCGCTGTCATTAAAAACATGCAGGAATCATATAAACATGTTTCATTTAGCTTAACCCTTGTGTGGTGTTCGGGTCTGTGGGACCCGTTTTCATTTTTTATTAAAAGAAAAATGATACAATGAATTAATTTTTCAAACTGAGACTCACTGACTTTGGCTCATTTTCTGTGAAGAACATATATCAGAATACATATTTAATGGCCACACACCATACACCCACCCTACACATTTCTATTACATAGAAGATGTCCGGGTCCACTGGACCCCGGGCTAATAGAAGTGTGGACATTGATGTTCTGTGTACCACACGCACACACACACACACACACACACACACACACACACACACACACACACACACACACACACACACACACACACACACACACACACACACACACACACACACACACACACACACACACACACACACACACACACACACACAGCAGGCCTAGACAGGGGGAGGACAGAGTGTAGGTACACAGAACATCAGAGGGTCAAATGTGCGAGAAAATAAGAGCAGACAGTGTTGACAATGTTGTTTATGTTAAAATACTGAACAGATGTTTACCTTATCCCAATAAACATCTGTTCAGTATTTTAACTTATGTTCAGTATTTTAACATACAATTGTTTGATTGTGAGGCATTAAAAGCCACAAAATGCAACGGGTCCATCAGACCCACAAACACTGGCTGAGTAACAACAATATGAACGTTGCACGGAAAATTTCTCTGCCAGTTTCTGCATCCCACAGGGATTCTTCTTTTGTGTTTCTGCACCTGCGGTTCCCACACAAGGTTGCAACATTGTCAACACTGTCTGCTCTCATTTTCTCACACATTTGACCCTCTGATGTTCTGTGTACCTACACTCTGGATGCCCCCAAACAATGTTCCCTCTAATTTTCCATCTGATTTGCAGGTTGTTTGATCGATTTAAACTTTTACTGGCAGATTGTAAAGGAAGAGAATACATTATATGAAACAGTACAGTTTGCACAGTACAGTACATATTCCGTACAATTGACCACTAAATGGTAACACCCCAATAAGTTCTTCAACTTGTTTAACTCGGGGTCCACGTTAATCAATTCACGGTAATGTGTGCAAGGTGTGTAATTTGTTGTGAGTTCATGCACTGTGTTGGTTTTGTTCTTTGAACAAGGTGATATTCATGCACAGTTCATTTTGTGCACCGGTAAAAAAACATGACTTTTTCTTGAATTTGAAAAATTTTTATTTTTTTATTTTTCACTAAAGAAGGGTTTGGTGAATGGGCATATGAAACTGGTGGGGTTCGGCACCTCCAACAAGGTTAAGAACCACTGTACTAAAGGTTTTCGTGTATTAAAACATGTGCAAACTTGATAGTAAGCTAGTTAGCATGTGCGCAGAGGAATGTGTCTCTTAAATCAGTGGTCCCCAACCACCGGGTCGCGGCCCGGTACCGGTCCATGGATCGATTGGTACCGGGCCGCACAAGAAATAAAAATAAAAAAATTTAAAATTAAATTTTTTTATTTTTATTAAATCAACATAAAAAACACAAGATACACTTACAATTAGTGCACCAACCCAAAAAACCTCCCTCCCCCATTTACACTCATTCACACTCATTCGCACAAAAGGGTTGTTTCTTTCTGTTATTAATATTTCTGGTTCCTACATTATATATCAATATAGATCAATACAGTCTGCAGGGATACAGTCCGTAAGCACGCATGATTGTATTTTTTTATGACAAAAAAAAAAAAAAAAAAAGGTGAGTGTGTTTGTGTTTGGTTACTGTGTCCGTGCGTACCCAAGCAGGGAGGTAATGGGTCCCATTTTTATAGTCTTTGGTATGATCCGGCCGGGATTTGAACTCACAACCTACCGATCTCAGGGCGGTAGGTTGTGAGGTTGATGCTGAGTGCTTGGCACTCAGCATCAAGGGTTGGAATTGGGGGTTAAATCACCAAAAATGATTCCCGGGCGCGGCTATGCTGCTGCCCAATATGTGATGATGGGGGATATGGGTCACCGGGGTATTGTTTTTAACTTTGTAAAGCACTTTGCGTTGCATTTCTTTTATGTATGAAAAGCGCTTTATAAACCCGACGGAGGAAACTAATTTCAGCCACTTGTACCTGGTATGTTGTCCTTTTGGTCACAAGTTAAAGCTCATGACCATAGGTGAGGATAAGGACGTGGATCGACTAGTAAATTGAGGGATTAGCCTTATGCTGCTCGTTCTTCACCACAACGAATCAATACAGGGTCCACATCACTGCAGACACTGCACCAATTTGCCTGTCGATTGTACAATTTACTCTTCTCTCAATCGTGAACAAGATCCTGAGGTGCTTGAGCTTCTCCACTTGGGGCAGGGTCTCTTCCCCAACCCGATGATGGCATTCCACCCTTTTTTGGACAACAACCATGGACTCAGACTTTTCATCCCAGTCGCTTTAAACTCTCCTGAATCCGGAGGCATTGCCCTCGATGTCCACAAAGTGCTGCAGAGTCTTGTCAACCAAGACAGCACCACAGCATCCAGAGCTCTAAGGAACTCTGGGCGGATCTCATCACCCACATGTTTTAGTCTTAGTGTTTTATCTGTTTTGGTAACTTAAGTCTTATTTTTGTACTGTAAATTTTGGTTTGTACTGTAACACTTTGAGATTTATTTAAATGAAAAGTGCGTAACAAACAAAATGTATTCTAATTATGTATCACTTCTGGCAGGCGTTGTGTCTATCCTACACTGTTCAACGGTACCTGAACGCAAAACACGGTCTCTTTTCCTCCGAGAAAAGATTGATCATCATAATTCCGTTCCAAGAGAGCACAGCTTGAAGGTTCAATGTGCACGGTTAAATAACTTAGTTGCTCAGACAGTAATGAGTGTATAGAAGTTTAGATCGGAGTATGTTGTTTTAACGGGGAAATACGTATGTCTGTTTTCATTTCAGCATTTAGAATAGAATAGAATATATCTTTATTGTCATTGTACATTGTACAATGAAATTGTAAGCAAAACTAATTTAGTGCAAATTCACAACACATAAAACCATAAGAACATAGATAAATAGATACAAATACATAAAACACATAAAAATACCAAGCACACAGCTCACATGCACAGTCATTGTCGTCTTGTAATCAGCGACACTATTGCTCTCGGGTAAAAAGTGTTCTTAAGTCTGTTTGCCCGGCATTTTATTGTCCTGTATCTCCTGCCCGAGGGCAGCAGTTCAAAAAGCTTATGTCTGTCATGTCTGTGTTCATGTTTTTGTTTGGCCATGTGCTGTTTTGTTTTTTGGACACTTCCTTAGTTCCTTGTTTCACTTCCTGGTTTTGTTTGTCACCATAGCAACCATTAGTTTCACCTGTTCCACGTTTGGACTCACACACACCTGTCTCACGTTTTCACAGTTAGTCACGCACCTGTTTTCACTTATCATGTCACTATATAGGCTTTTCTGTTTCTGTTGTTCGTCCTGGCGACATCACACATTCATGCCATGTTCACAGTTTCTTGTTTCATCTTATGCCAAGTAAGTTTTGTTTAATGTTCATAGTTCTCCGCCATTGTGCGCGCCTTTTGTTTTGTCATAGCCAAGTTTGTTACCTCCTCTGTGAGCGCTTTTTGTTTATTCATTTTTATTGTCCTTATATTAAATAATGTACTCACCTCCAAGCCGTGTCCAGTCAAGTTGCTTTGCACCTCGGAAAAACAATCCACGCCAAGGACAAAGTCGTGACAGATGTCGCCAGCTATCCGTTTTTCCGCAAGCAACTTGGCGGATGGAGGAAGGAAGGTGGGAAGCGCTAGGTGCCATGGGGGACCGAGATTTGATGTGGGGGCCAAAAGGCAAGCTAATTCCGATTAGCTCCATTTGGTCCGAGGAAGGCGCTGCGTCACCGCAGTCCCGGAAGCGCCGCTCCAGACAGAGGACGTCAGGGAAGGTGAGCGGACAGAACGCGGCGCTCCTGCAAGCTCCTCCCCCTCCGGGCAGAAATGGGCCGCAGCCTGCCCGGCTTCCCCAGGATGACATCAAAGCTAAAGATTTTTTTTCTTTGAACTCTTTTACTTTCGATCACCTGCCCTCAACAAAGGACTCTGTTTCTATGATCAAACATTACCAGAACATGATTTTGGACATTAGAGCAAGTCCCTCACAGTCACCCAGATTTCATGCCCCGCCCCCCAGGACTCAAGCCACGCCCAAGTCACACAATTTTTTTTTTTTCACCCACTCAATCCCAGGAAGAAGAAAGACTTTTTGGACAGTTTGGAGGGGAAGATTATGCCCCCCTCCTGGCCTCCCTCCACCCACCCCAAAAGACGGTTCCAGACCGCAGGGAGCGCGTCTGGGATCCGCTCCTTGGGGGGGGGGCTAGGGCTGGGAACTTTTCAGGTGGGGTGGCTCAGCATCACCATGCCAAGCCACAGCCTCCAGCACGGCCGCCACCACCAGTCTTTCGGCCTGCCAAGCCACAGCCTCCAGCACGACCACCACCACCTGTCTTTCGACCTGCCAAGCCACAGCCACCAGCACGGCCGCCACCACCAGTTTTTCGACCATGCCAAGATCCACCTGCTCCACGCCCAGCTCCACGCCAAGCGCCACCAGTACCTGCTCCACGCCAAGCGCCACCAGTACCTGCTCCACGCCAAGCGCCACCAGTACCTGCTCCACGCCAAGCGCCACCAGTACCTGCTCCACGCCAAGCGCCACCAATACCTGCTCCACGCCAAGCGCCACCAGTACCTGCTCCACGCCAAGCGCCACCAGTACCTGCTCCACGCCAAGCGCCGCCAGTCGCAGCTTCACGCCGCCAAGTGCCGCCCGTGGCTGCCCCACGCCGCCAAGTGCCGCCCGTGGCTGTCCCACGCCAAGACCAAAGCCAAGACCAAGACCCGCCAAGTGACCAAGACCAAGACCCGCCAAGTGACCAAGACCAAGACCTGCCAAGTGACCAAGACCAAGACCCGCCAAGTGACCCAAACCAAGACCAAGTCCAAGCACCGCCACACCAAGACCAAGTCCAAGACCAACTACGCCAAGACCAAGACCAACCACACCAAGACCAACCACGCCAAGTCCAAGACCAACCATGTCAACACCAAGACCAAGTCCAAGACCAACCATGCCAAGACCAAGACCCAGACCCTCGCCAAGACCAAGACCCTCTCCAAGTCCAAGACCAACCACGCCAAATCCAAGACCAAGACCCACGCTGCCAAGACCATGACCCACGCTGCCAAGACCAAGACCGCCAAGGCCAAGACCACCCACGCCAAGACAAAGACCCCCCACGCCAAGCTTCGCCGCCTGACGCACCACGCCAAGCTTCGCCGCCTGACGCACCACGCCAAGCTTCGCCGCCTGCCACGACAACGCGCCCACCTCCTCGTCGGCCAAGGATGTGGCCATTCCATGGGCGTCCGCCACGCCAGGTGCGCCGACCTCCTCGTCTGCCACGAATGTGGCCATTCCCAGGTCGCCCACCTCGTCAGGTTCAGCGGCGGTCTACCCGCCGTCGCCACCTGACTCTGCCCCGGTGGATTCGGGGACACCTGGTCTGGCGACCCACCGCCATGTCCCCCTCCCCCCCTCCCATGACTCTTGATCCTGTTTTTTGTTTTTGGACATCTGGGATCTGTCCGTAAGGGGGGGGTTCTGTCATGTCTGTGTTCATGTTTTTGTTTGGCCATGTGCTGTTTTGTTTTTTGGACACTTCCTTAGTTCCTGGTTTCACTTCCTGGTTTTGTTTGTCACCATTGCAACCATTAGTTTCACCTGTTCCACGTTAAAAAAACTGTCACGACTTTGTCCTTGGCGTGGATTGTTTTTCCGAGGTGCAAAGCAACTTGACTGGACACGGCTTGGAGGTGAGTACATTATTTAATATAAGGACAATAAAAATGAATAAACAAAAAGCGCTCACAGAGGAGGTAACAAACTTGGCTATGACAAAACAAAAGGCGCGCACAATGGCGGAGAACTATGAACATTAAACAAAACTTACTTGGCATAAGATGAAACAAGAAACTGTGAACATGGCATGAATGTGTGATGTCGCCAGGACGAACAACAGAAACAGAAAAGCCTATATAGTGACATGATAAGTGAAAACAGGTGCGTGACTAACTGTGAAAACGTGAGACAGGTGTGTGTGAGTCCAAACGTGGAACAGGTGAAACTAATGGTTGCTATGGTGACAAACAAAACCAGGAAGTGAAACAAGGAACTAAGGAAGTGTCCAAAAAACAAAACAGCACATGGCCAAACAAAAACATGAACACAGACATGACAATGTCCAGGGTGTCAATTTCGTTGTACAATGTACAATGACAATAAAGATATATTCTATTCTATTCTATTTAAGCTAGCGAGCTGGCACCAGTAAGTCTGCCGTGGGTTGATAAAAGTATAGTTATCAATCTCGATTTTTATTTATTTCTATCTATTTCTTTTTTATCCCAGTTATTCGATCAGTTTAATTTAAAACGGTAACACCCCCGCCGTAATTTACCCCCCTCACATGCTACTGTGATATATTCCCAACTTGTCCCACCCACCTAAAAATAAAATGAAATGTGATAGGATTTTGTCTCTCGCAACATTTTCATCTAATTTTTATTCGTCCACTACATTTTTGATTAATATCTTCATTGTTTTTGCCAATGTGCAAATAGGTCGTTGACGATAAATAAGACGGACATTTTTATTCAATAAAATTAACAGTGGTCACCAGGCACTGCTTCCACATAGGAAGACGTGTAGGTGGGATTGAGGAGGTCTTTGAAGTATTCTTCTCACCGATTTACAACATCACAAGCCGACGTCAGCATCACACCATCCCCACCATACACGGTGTTGACAGTGCACTGCTTACCCCACCCTGAGGCGGCGGATGGATGGTGGTCCAGAATTGCTTTGAAGCCGTCTGAAAGTCGTTCTACATGGTTTCTTCGAACTCCTTACTCCTCAATTTTTTTGGACACTGCGACAGTCAACGTCACACACCGCTTGGTCTGTCAGTACCTGTTTGCTGCCTCCGAAGTCTCATGAGTCAAAAGGACCCGATAGGACTCTTTCCTCAGCTTGACGGCATCCCTCACCGGGTTCTGGGATTACCGCCACGACAGCACAAACCACCTTGCAGCCACAACTCCTATCGTCCGCCAGATGTTCCCAGCAGACCCTCACGATGCATTTAAGCCTGGCAGGTCTGACCGGCATCCTCCCCCACCATCGGAGTCAACTCACCACCGGGTGGTGATCGGTTGAAAGCTCCACCACTCTCTTCACCCGAGTGTCCAAAACATTTGACCGCACATCTGACGAAACAACCACAAAGTTGATCATCGAACTGCGGCCTAGTGTGTCCTGGTGCCAAGTGCACATATGGACACCCTTATGTTTGAACATGGTGTTCGTTATGGATAATCTGTGATGAGCACAAAAGTCCAATAACAAAACACCACTCGGGTTCAGATCTGGGCGGTCGTTCATCCCAATCACGCCTCTCCAGGTTTCACTGTTGTTGCCAATGAAGTCACCCAGCAGAACCTTAGGGCGCACTCCCTCAAGGAACTCCAGTTGACTAAAGAATGTTAATTCATGTCCAGAGAGCTCTCATATTGTTGAAAAAAGTATTTAGAAGTTAGTAAATGTGGTAAATATTTGCTGAATGTTTGAAAACATAGTAAAAAGCCACAGGTAGGAGCATGATGTACTACCAGTCTGTGGTTGCCAGCGATCTGTTCTACATCGTAGTGTGCTGGGGGGGCAGTACATCTAAGAAGGACAGCTCCAGACTGGAGAAACTGATCAGGCGGGCCGGCTCTACGATCGGAATAAAACTGGACTCACTGGTGACGGTGGCAGAGAAGCGGACTGTGGAAAAACTAGTGAGCATCATGGATGATGCCAGTCACCCTCTGCATACCGTTATCAGTAGGCAAGGGGAGCCTGTTCAGTGCTAGACTGCTTCATCCCAAGTGCAGGACTAATAGACTCAAAAACTCTTTTGTCCCACACGCCATCAGACTGTACAACTCCTCTCTGGGGGGAGGGGAGTACTTGGATGACAGGGGATGCAAAACAATAACATATACCCCCATTATATATTATTTACTTTTTAAATTATATCTCAACTCTGTACACTGCTGCTGGAATTTAAATTTTCCTGAGGCAACTCTCCTGAAGGAATCAATAAAGTACTATCTATCTATCTATCTATTTATCTATCTATCTATCTATCTATGATAACATTGCGTCATAGAAACGCAAAAAACCCTTATTTGAATAGGGCGGTCTGCACCAGTTATCAATTGTACACGCAATTTTAGTAGATCGCACACAACACACCCACTAGTACAGGGGTCGGCAACCCAAAATGTTGAAAGAGCCATATTGGACCAAAAATACAAAAACAAATCTGGCTGGAGCCGCAAAAAATTCAAAGCCATATTACATGTGTCATGAGATATACATTTAATTAAGAGGACTTAAAGGAAACTAAATGAGCTCAAATATAGCTACAAATGAGGCATAATGATGCAATATGTACATATAGCTAGCCTAAATAGCATGTTAGCATCGATTACCTTGCAGTCATGCAGTGACCAAATATGTCTGATTAGCACTTCACACAAGTCAATAACATCAACAAAACTCACCTTTGTGCACTCACGCACAACGTTCAAAGTGTGGTGGACAAAATGAGACAGAAAAAGAAGTGGCATAAAACACGTCCTAGAAAGTCGGAGAAAGTTATGCATGTAAACAAACTATACGGTGAGTTCAGGGACCGCCAAAATTAGTAGGACAAAACGGCGCTCGCCAAATACTCGAATCAGTGAAGCATGTTTAATATAAACAGTGTGATTTATAACAATTAGGGAGGTTTGTGTCATGTTTGTCCTCCTACAGAAACCATACTAAAACAAAAAAATAGATTTTTTTCCCCCTCATCTTTTTCCATTCTTCATACATTTTTGAAAAATCTCCAGAGAGCCACTAGGGCGGCGCTAAAGAGCCGCATGCGGCTCTAGAGCCGCGGGTTGCCGACCCCCGCACTAGTAGTACACACAATTTGCACACGCTGTTTAGGATCTTAGTAGTAATTGTATTTTCTTATTTACATGTTTGAAAACGTAAGAGATATACAGAGAAGGCTTTATTTTCAGACATTATTATTTTTGGATGTCTGATTATGACATGATTTCTGGCTTTTGCAGTAAAGTAACACTCGTCACGGCTGTTGAAACGCCTCCCGCAGCTCCACACAGAGGGTGTGTGTCTCTGACAGTGACGTCATGTCTGTGATTGTGGCCTTGGCACTTGCTGGTCAACAGACGTGTGTTTTATTTACGGTACACACACTCCCCACACACACACGCCGAGGTCTGCTCCTGCTGTTATGTAGCGTCGGAGCTGTTCAAACTCATTAGCTTCACATCCACGGCTCCTCCACGCCTCTCCTCTATCTATCACCACCCACTCCATCACACCTCAGTCAGCGCTCGACAACCCCTCCAGCCTCCTCCTGCACACGTCTACAACAAATCAATCCCCTTTCTTTACTTCCTGAGGGGTTTGTTTGTCTACAAGATTGTTAGGCACGTCGTGGTGTTTTGCAGACGAGCTCCAGTGAATTCTAAAATCAAAATGATCTGTGGAGATGCAAGTGAGGCTGTACTGTATGTGTGTACTCACTTTCCATTGGTCCTCCAGGGAGAAGGTGCTTGATGGGAGCTCTTGGCTGAGTTCTGGTACACAAAAACACATCATTAAGAAAAGATGCCGTGTATATACAACAACTGAGGGCGATTTACATTACAGTCATCCCTCGCCACATCACAGATTATTTGGGGTGTTTTTCTAAGCATAATTATTCTGCAACTTTTTTGCCCTAAATTCAATAATTTCAAGCATAACTGTTTAAATGAATTGGAAAATATCAATACTACGTTAGTATTGGCCACTTGATGAGACCGATCGGATCACACGGTTCAGTATTGTGGCCTCTGATTGGCTCAGAATCACTGTATTGGACTAAACACTTGACTAAAAGGATGTTAATTCATGTCTAGAGAGCTCTCACAATGTTGAAAAATGTATTTAGAAGTTTATTAGATTCATAATTAATGATTCTAACTTCTCGTAAATTCATTTATCCTGGTCATGTCCGGAACCAATTAGCAGCAATTAACGAGAGATTAGTGTACACAATATAGTATTATTAAAAAACATGTGCCACAAGGATATTTTCATAATATTCAAAATAATTAAGATTCAAGTTATTGCTGAGCCCTATAAACTCTGCCTAGCAACAAGTCAAACATGTAACGTAGCCATTAAAAACACTTAATTTATGTACAGTATGTCATATGCTAGATAGTTAATATTTTAAAGTACATTATTCTATATTATTTCAGTTTACACTATAAGCAATGCATGTGCTTTGTTAAGTACTATTATTTTTATATTATTTAGAATGTTTTAAAGGGATAAGCGGTAGAAAATGGATGGATGACTAATAATTTATTTAATGTTGTATGACACTGTTAAGTAAAAGTGTATTATATTTTTACTTGCTACATTTTTTTTTCATATTTAAACCTTATTTTGACAGCATATTTATTATCTTACAATATTTCTAGTTGTCATAATTAAAATCCAACTTCCCAAATGTACAGTATATACTTTTATATGTTTAAAACGTGTGTTATAGAAGCAGTAAGACAGTCTGAATACGACACAAAGAGCTGCTCCAACAGATTTTGTTAGTTTTGGTGCCTTTTTCACACCCCCTGTGCAGTGCAGTATGTACACAGCCAAAGTCCTACACACACACACATGCACGTGCACACGCACACACACGCACACCATTGCAGAAATCCCATTTTGGCGCTTCCCAGAAATCCAATCCCATCACAGCAAATGCTGTACTGTGATAATGACATCCTTAGTAATTAATTAAACTACACATAATTAATCAAAACAAGCACATTAAACCCTAACAATCCTCTCTGATGATTGATGGAGCTAATTAATGTGTTAATATCAAAGAGGAAGAATAGATTTAATACTGTCATGCAAAATGAATGCACAGGCACCATGAAAACGAATATGAAATGTGTTTAGGCAATATAATTGGCTTTGCATGTTTTTCACCCACAGAGAGGAAAATTAGAGAGGGAGGAAGTCCCAGTCATAGTGTGTGTGTGTGTGTGTGTGTGTGTGTGTGTGTGCGTGTACTTGTGTGTGCGTACTACCTTAAAATACTCCATCAGTGAGCGTGAGTACTTGACAGCATGGTCTTTCTTCAGATGGAACATCCGCAGATACAGCAGAGACAGACAGCGGTTACTATGGAAACAAAACCATTAGAAGCCAGATTATCTGTACACATTTCCCTTTATTTATTTATTTTTAATTTTTTTTTTTTATGTCCTGCCCAGCTTCTCAGGCAAATCATATAGTTGATGTAGATGCCCATATCGGCTGTTCAGATTTACTTTACAAAAGAGAAGTGTAGGATACTTCTCTTGTTGCCTTATTTGTATTTTGACTTTATTAAATGTATTTATATTATCCTTTGGTGCAGCCGGGCCGGAGCAGGAGGGGATAGAAAGAGAAAAAAAGGAAGACAGAGGGGGGAATTGTGGGGACAAGAGGGGGATTAGACAGAGAGACAAAAACAACAACAGCAAACACAACAACAACAACAACAACAACAACAACAACAACAGAGCAACATCAGCAATTACGACATGTAAAAATATGATGGTAAAAGTAATAGCAAATAAGCAGTTAGCGAAAATAAAAAATAATACAGAAATGATAATGAGCATTATTACACTAAAAATGGAGCAATATGAATACCAATAGAAATAGTGCAAATGATAATAAACAATACCAACACTTTACCTTTATTATCAATAATACAATTGTTCAAATGCAACACTACAAATACCTAATGATAACTTGAGATACGAAAGAATGCAGAAAAATGGAGGGGAAGAAAGAGAAGCAACCTACATTAACCTTGTAGATTGTTATAGTAACAATAGGTTAAGCTTTGTCAGTGCGCCATGTGTTATACCCAGTTTACCCTAGGGCAACAACGTTAATATATGTTTGATGAAACGTGATTATGTGCATGAGCGTATGTGTGCATATGTACTTGTATATGTACAGTATGTGTATATGTGTGCTTGTACAGTGAATGAATGTGTATATGTGTGTTTGTACAGTGAATGTATATGTACAGTATGTGTATGTGTGTGTTTGTACAGTGAATGTATATGTACAGTATGTGTATACAGTATGTGTGTTTGTACAGTGAATGTATATGTACAGTATGTGTATATGTGTGTTTGTACAGTGAATGTATATGCACAGTATATGTATGTGTGTGTTTGTACAGTGAATGTATATGTACAGTATGCGTATGTGTGTGTTTGTACAGTGAGTGTATATGTACAGTATGTGTATATGTATGTTTTTACAGTGAATGTATATGTACAGTATGTGTATACAGTATGTTTGTATAATGAGGGTGCGTGTGGATGTACGAACTTTGAGTGTGTAAATATGTACTGTATTTGTATATGTATGTGCGAGCGTAGGTACCTATGTATGTGTGTATGTATGTATGTGAGTATATGTGAATTTGCATGTACAATACATTTGACTCCCAGTGTGTGCGGGAGCCAGAGTACGGCCCCAGCCTCCCCGAGAGCCCATCCCATAAACAGTAGGTGTGGTGCCCATGGAACCAGAGACCACCGCCCCCACGCAGCCAAGCCGGACAGCGACAGGAACCCCAGAGCCTGGTCCACCGCGCCGCCCACAAGGGCCAGCAGCAGGCCGCAGACAGACGCACCCGGCAGAGGACAAGGCACGAGAAAAGCAGGGGGCAGCCAGACCCCAAGCCAGCGAGAGACCACACCCCACACGGACAGAAAGGCGGGACGCCCCGCCCGAGGGGCCCAGAGACCCCCCGCAACCGGACGGGAAGACCGTCCCCGCCCCACCGGCAACCGGGCCCCCATGAGCCCCCCCCCTCCCCCGGAGAGCCCGGCGAGGCCAGCCCACGGCCACCCCACCCAAGCCGGCTGCCACAGGACCACCCAGCACGGGGCCACGGGAACCACCCACCCCACCCGCAGGGACCCCAACGATGGAGATGGAACAACCAGCATCCGCCCCGCCGAGTCCCCCCCTGAGGTAGGTGAAAATAAATAAATTAAATAAATAAATTATTAATAATAATAATAATAATAATAATAATAATAATAATAATAATAATAATAATATTAATAAAATACATTGAAAAATAAGAATAAATAAATAATTAAATCTATTTAAAAAAAAAGAATTAAAAGAAGATCACAGACATGCTGACACACAAGGTCGCTTCCCCAACAACTGGCCGACTCGCAGCACCTCGGAATACCCTGCAGCACCAAACTACACATTTCCCTTTAAAGCTCAATTATCAATCTTATTTTCATGTCATCTTAGCAGAATATGACCATTTTTTTTAGTATCGAGCAACGGTGATTTTTAAAGAAAGGAAGGATGGTATATACTGTACATCCACATGCACATTCACTGCATAAACATACACAAATACATACTGTATATACACATTTACATATACATACATACATACACTTTTGCATATAATCACGTTTCATCAAACATATATTAACATTGTTGATATATGTATGAAACTGGGTAAAACACGGCACACTGATAAAGCTTAATCTATTTTTACTATAACAATCAACAAGGTTAATATAGTCCGCTTCTCTTTCTTTCCCCACATTCATCTGCTTTCTTTAGTAATTCAAGTTTTCAGTACATTTGTGTATTGTTGCATTTGAAGCAGTTGTATTGTTGATAGAGGTAATTATTATTATTCATTATAAATAGTGTTATTTCTATTGGTATTTTTATTGTTCCATTTTTAGTGCAATAATGTTCATTGTCATTTCTGTGTTATTACTCTCTACTACATTAACTGGCTCTTTACTATCCCTTTTCGTATCATATTTGTACATATCGTATTTGCTGATGTTGTTCTTTTGTTGTTGTTGTTGTTGTCTCCTTGTCTTATCCCCCTCTTGTCCCCGCAATTTCCCCATCTGTCTTCCTTTTTTTTCTTCTTTCTATCCCCTCCTGCTCCGGTCCGGCTGCACCAAACATTAATACAAATCAATTTATTAAAGTCCAATACAAATAAGGCAACAAAAGACGTATCCCACACCTCTCTTTTGTAAAGTAAATCTGTACAGCAAATATGGGCGTCTATATCAACAATATAATTTTCCTGAGTGGCTGAACAGGACATAAAAAATTTAAATAAAATTAAATCGCAGTATTTTCCCGAGTAATGTGCCTGTGTGTTTTTAGATCATTACTGTGTTTGAAGCATTTAAACATTGTTGTCTGTTTTCTCCTTTTAGCCTATACAATGTATAATGTAAATATGAAGGGCACAACGAAAAATACAGAAATGTATAAAATAAACGAGAGAAAAATCAAAACTATTGATCTCATTGCTATTATTGGTCCAATACCAATACCACTCTGTAATTAAGAATATAATATTGTCAATACATGTTGTCTTTGTTGTTGTAGTTCACTTGGTTTCATTCAGGTTTGCTGTCAAAAGTGTGAAACTGATGAGAGATCTGCACGTACCAAATACCGTTGCGGCATGAGATCCGTAAAGCGTGAAATTAACTGATGAATACAACAAAAACGAGACATAAACTCTGGTACTTTTGTTTTCCTTTCGATAAGTTCCACAAAGCAAATAAAATGCTGGGCTTCATCAGATATAGCTTGACTCCAATGAAGAATAAAACGAAGCAATGCAGGTGTTTTACGCTACATCTTGCTCACAAGGGTTCCTTCTCCCCGCAGCGATTGAAATGAAAGCAGCAAAGTTTGCCGGTCTCAAAACAACTGTGTCCTGTTGGATTGAAGATTTATAATGTGGAAAAAGTGATGAATAAAATGAAGTCAGCAGTTCAACATCAGTTTGCTTGGCATTTGACCTGTGAGTTTTGCATTGCTTGTGAATTACACATCTGCACAAATGCAATACTAAAAGTTCAAAAAATGAGTAAGTGGCTCGCTACGTTGAAATGGAGCACTAAAACGGAGTGATTTTATGGGATGATTTTTCAGCCTGCCGTGGCGTATGGATTGCAATTTTGTTTTACACGCCATGGCACAATCGCACCCTTTTTCATAGATTTTCCGAGATGCACAACAACCGCTTTCGCGGAACGTCTCCATTCTTCGCCGTACATCATTACCCACCAGATGCCGTCTCTGATGACAATTTCTTGACTTGATTTGTGGAAAACAACTACATTACAGTCATATTACAGAACTACTTAATTTGTGTATTTGTAGCAAGAAACAACATAGTAATAACAACATCCCTGCATGGCGAGTTATCACACACACTTTTTATTCACTTCCCGCTAACCACTACCCTGCTTCTCCCACCCAGGTCGTAGTTCATACGGGCTACCAAAATAGCTGTCCAGGTTATGCCTGTATCACGATTCTGTGAGTTTGGACTGCTGAAATCAGCATCTCATCATCCATCGTGTCAACAGGGTGAACTAATTAACTAACTAACTAACTAACTAATTTATGCTGATAGCAACCTAACCCCCACCCATCACATCCCACCCCTCGAATTGTAAATAATTCAATGTATATACGTTTACTTTCTTTGCTTCTATGAACTCTCAACGTTTACAGCTTGATGTACATACCATAAGAAGCTGAGAGCTACACTTTTATGGTGTCCTTGTTCTGATGATTAACTTGTATGATGACTGTGTTATGCTGATAGTATATATTTGTACCATGAATTGATTAAAGTGGACAACGACTTAAACAAGTTGAAAAACTTATTCGGGTGTTACCATTTAGTGGTCAATTGTACGGAATATGTACTGTAGTGTGTAAACTGTACTGTTTCATACAATGTATTCTCTTCCTTTGCAATTTATTAATAAAAGTTTCATTCAATCAATCAATCAAGGTCTGTCCCCGCCCATTAGGATGTTTCAAGAGGCAAAATACGATCCAGGTATTTTATTTTGAAAATAAACTGGATGATTAATTTTTTGGTCTGTGCATGACGCCCTGTACCGCCCAACCTAATTTTTGCTGAATAGATCCACCGTGCTCCGGCTTTGTTTCGATTAAAAGAGGTCATATTACACAAAACCGACTTTTCTTACCAATTGTTAGCTGTTTTTTTGTATTTGGGATCTGCATAAGTCCCGAAAAGTCAAATTCAAACCATGGAGGCATGGCGGAGATTTTTACAAAACTGTTTTGCCTCTTTCTAAACGAGCCGTTTGGAAATGGAGCCTTTAGTGACATATTGTGCCGAAGTTGCATCAGCGGACGTCTCCATATATGGTAGAAGTTTCCTCGAAGAGCTTAGCGCCAATCCACCGGTTTTATTCAGTTGTAGTCAATAAGCTCCTTCTTTTTCTCTACCCTCTTGCTGCGGGGCAGACTGGCTCGTAAATGGACATGTGCTGAAATCCTCCGCTGTTACCATAATACAAAGTAGCAATAGTTCTAACAGTGTCTGTTCAGTAGACTGGAAGCGCTAAAAACTACAAACATGGCTGACGGGGTGGAGACAGTTTAAAGGGGGCTTGGCCTGGAGGAGGACTTCGGCACGTGAATAAAACCGCCCACAAAACAGTTAATTATGAAAAGACAGTCATCTATGCAAAATTTGGACCTAAACACCACGTTAAGTGTTATGTAACAAAAACAATCACAAGGCCTATTGGGTACGTGTTTACATAGATGAGAAGATTACTTCAATCACACTATTTAAAATTGACTTTAAATAATATTTTCGTCAACTTTTGTTAAGAAAAACATTGGAAGTTGACGTGAAAATATTAATTCAAACCAATGTCGATTTTTTTTTAAAACTGTTCTTCCCCCCTCCCCCATCCCTCTACACCAGGGGTCACCAACCTTTTTGAAACCAAGAGCTACTTCTTGGGTACTGATTAATGCGAAGGGCTACCAGTTTGATACACACTTAAATAAATTGCCAGAAATAGCCAATTTGCTCAATTTACCTTTAACTCTATGTTATTATTAATAATTAATGATATTTATACTTAATTGAACGGTTTAAAAGAGGAGAAAACACGAAAAAAATGACAATTACATTTTCAAACACAGTTTATCTTCAATTTCGACTCTTTAAAATTCAAAATTCAACCGAAAAAAAGAAGAGAAAAACTAGCTAATTCGAATCTTTTTGAAAAAATTAAAAAAAGAATTTACGGAACATCATTAGTAATTTTTCCTGATTAAGATTAATTTTACAATTTTGATGACATGTTTTAAATAGGTTAAAATCCAATCTACACTTTGTTAGAATTTATAACAAATTGGACCAAGCTATATTTCTAACAAAGACAAATCATTATTTCTTCTATATTTTCCAGAACAAAAATTTTAAAAGAAATTCAAAAGACTTTGAAATAAGATTTAAATTTGATTGTACAGATTTTCTAGATTTGCCAGAATATTTTTTTTTAATTTGAATCATAATAAGTTTGAAGAAATATTTCACAAATATTCTTCGTCGAAAAAACAGAAGCTAAAATGACGAATTAAATTAAAATTTATTTATTATTCTTTACAATAAAATCAATTAATTTACTTGCACATTGATTTAAATTGTCAGGAAAGAAGAGGAAGGAATTTAAAAGGTAAAAAGGTATATGTGTTTAAAAATCCTAAAATCATTTTTAAGGTTGTATTTTTTCTCTAAAATTGTCTTTCTGAAAGTTATAAGGAGCAAAGTAAAAAAAATAATGAATTTATTTAAACAAGTGAAGACCAAGTCTTTAAAATATTTTCTTGGATTTTCAAATTCTATTTGAGTTTTGTCTCTCTTAGAATTAAAAATGTCGAGCAAAGCGAGACCAGCTTGCTAGTAAATAAAATTTAAAAAATAGAGGCAGCTCACTGGTAAGTGCTGCTATTTGAGGTTTTTTTTAGAACAGGCCAGCGGGCTACTCATCTGGTCCTTACGGGCTACCTGGTGCCCGCGGGCACCGCGTTGGTGACCCCTGCTCTACACAGCAAAAAGTCAGTGTTCAAAAACAAGAAAGAAATTGAAAAAATTATTTTACTTGAACTAAGGAAAATTATCTGCCAATAAATCAAGAAAATTTGGCTTGTCAAGACTTTCCAAAGCAAGTAAAATTAGCTAACCTCAATGAACCCCAAAATACCTTAAAATAATTTCTCACTAATAACAAGTGCACTTTTCTTGGTAGAAAAAAAAGAGAGACCTTTTTGCTCAATAAGTTGAAAAATATTCTTAAATTAAGTAAATGCTAGTGCCATTATCTTGACATAATGACATGTGCTCTGCATTATATTTCTTGAAACCAGCAAACTTACACTAAAAACTAATTTATTGTTTTTAATGGAAAGGCAACAAGGCAACCGCTTGTTACTCTCGGGGTCTACCAGCCGCTCAGGCAAATCATATTGTCTAAAAATGCATTTTTCCATGGATAACATGACATCATCGCGCCAAGTGCGTGCTCTTTCAGTCAATTAGTTCGCATATATACAGCCCGGCCCCCGGCCAAAACATTTTTAATTGTAATTTTGAAGAATTCATCTGAATGTGCATGAACTATTTCTGTTCAAAATTGTTAGAAATGTCACATGTTAAATGTTTAAATATTAACTGTCCGTTTACTGTACTGTGCCAACTGTACTACTATATGAGTACATATTTTCTATTGTTTCAATGAAAATAAAACAGCAAAGTCCATTTGGCTGTCATCCGTTTTAATTATGAGACAAAATTGTGTCAAAGTCATGATTTTTTTTTTCATGCTTGAAATAAGAAATTATTACTTTAAAAAAGTAGTTTTATACTTGTGAGTGTTGATGGCACAGCTTTGCAACAGTTGATATTCTAGTTTCAAGCATGTTTTACTCAATATAGATCATAAAATCTCAGCTACAACTGTAATATCTTACTGAGATCATTTAGGACCAAAACACTTAAAACAAGTAAAAAGCTCTAACATACAATATTCTTAGTGAGAAGCATTATCTTATCAGACAGAAAATAAGCAAATATCACCCTTATTTGAGATATTTAATCTTACTTAGATTTCAGTTTTTGCAGTGTACAAGCAGAAAAAAGGGAATCATACCACAACACGGCAAGTTTCTTCTCAGCAATGGTGGCTGAATGGCTGGTGAAGTTCTTCAACCTCATTGCATACCTGAAGAAGAGACACACTCATTACTGAGCTTAAAGGTTAAGGTTAGGTTGATCTAATTCCAGACGTTAGACATTTGGCTGTCGATAGGCAGTGTCTACGATCAAAGGAAGCTTTATATGACACTGTAGAAGGATCCCTTTGCCTTTGGTTATTGATTGGGCTTTCCACAAAGACCTATAGAGGTCACCTGTTTCCTGTTGCCCTCAGTGACCCAATCAGCTACACATTATTGCTTCCTGAGGTGCTTAATCAGTTAAATGAAATTCAGCAGTGGCAGGTGAATCAAGGGAGACGACTTACACCTTTATGCTTTATTGATCTCCTGCAAAATTTGCGTCCTTCCTCCTGCTCCCCTCACCCAGAAACCAAAGGTGCAAATTAGCAGCCCTGAAGCTCCAGAAAAGAGTCAGTGTTGTGCTTAAGGACACTTGAGCAGGATGGATGAGCATGAACTGGAGTTCTTCAGCCTTCAACTCAGGTTGTTTGTCATAATAGAAAAAAAGAGTCTCCCTTTGCACATCACGTTATGTTGAACCTAAGGACCGGAGTTGGTTACTCTGTAGTTAGCCCTCAGTGATGTAGGATGTGATCTTTTCAAAATTGTTTTCACTTGAGTTGCATTTTCTTAATTGATCATTGATTCAGACATATATATACGCTCCAGGACCGCTGATGTTGAATAACATTCCTGGATGTGACTTCTTTCCACAGGGTCAGATGATTAACCGTCTGACATTGAGATCCTTAGAGGCGAGAGTTGTGGCAGGACAACTCGTGGCTGCGTTACCATTGCTACGTACTAGCTTACAATGGCCCATAGTTCCTGGCCGAAAACAGCATTGCCATGCTTAAGCAACACCCCTGTTCTCTGAACCTGGCTATGTAGGAATGTTTTCCTTAGGGTGTCATCAGACAGACTTATTTTGAAGAGGTGGACAACATTAATGCGGTCCTGACGATGAGGGAGTCATCCAAGATTACTTGAAAATGTGGCAGAAACGGCTGGGAAAGCACATTAGACTCCATTTTTAGATAAGATTTTTAATCAGATTATTCACAGATTATTACTCGCTTGCCTCGTTTAAATTAACTTTAAAAAGACCCTATTATTTAGACACAAATGCACTTTTTTGTAAGAATGACATCTAGAAGCATTTTTTAAACGTTTTACTTGAATACATGTAATTTACTTCAAATCAAATCAAATCAAATCAAATCAACTTTATTTATAAAGCACATTTAAAATTTACCACAGGGGTAGCCAAAGTGCTGTACAATGGGCAGGTTAAAAGATAATACGAGAACCGAGCAAACACAACACCAACACAAACACAACACGATAAAAAATAAATAAATAAAATAAATAAAACATAAAAACAGGTTCACGGCAGGTGTATTATGGGGCGCCATTGCAGGATGGATATCACTCAGTGTTAAAAGCCATGGAATAAAAGTATGTTTTTAAGAGAGATTTAAAAACAGGAAGAGAGGAGGCTTGTCTAACACTAAGAGGCAGGTCGTTCCAGAGCTTGGGAGCAGCAGCGGTGACAGCTCTGTCACCTCTAAGCTTCAGCCTTGTGTCTGGGACCGTCAGTAGCAGCTGATCGGCTGATCTTAGGGATCGGGTGGGGCAGTAAGGCTGAAGGAGGTCGGAGAGATATGTTGGCGCGAGGTTGTTTAGACATTTAAAAACAAATAAAAGGAGTTTAAAATTGATTCGGTAACGCACAGGGAGCCAGTGAAGGGACGCTAATAGAGGAGTGATGTGCTCACGTCTGCGGGTCTGTGTTAGCAGACGAGCAGCAGAGTTCTGCACGTCTGCACTTGCTCAAACTGTGACAGTTAGGGTGTATTTAGAAGTGCAACTGGCCAGTGAGCCCACCAGTCGGAGTCTTTGCACTCCTCTTTGCACTTATGTACGCATTGACCTGATCACTGACCTTATAACAACACGCGCAGCCACTGCGATTAAGGTAAAAGAGCATGTATGGTCAAAATAACTTGCGTGACTAATCTGCATCTATATATGTTTAATGCAATCATTTTTTTGAGATTAATCACTTGAGTTAACATGTTATTTTTGACAGCCCTTCTTGAAAAATATATTTTGTGACACCAGTCTTTTGGAGCATTTTCCTGTATTGACATGAAAAGGACATATTTGCCCCATATCAGATAATTGTCTGTAAAAAAATCAGTGGATTTCACAGACATCAGTTAAGTTGTCTAACAAGCTAAGTCAATCATTGCTGGCATCGCTCACCTATTAAATCCTTTCTGTTGTACTTTTCTGGCATCGTTTGTTATTCCTTTTGCATTGGCTGTCACTCTGTCTCACCTAGGCGGCGACTGGTTAGCTTTCTGGTCATAAAACTGTAAATGTCACTTTTTAATGAAATGTTGTCTTTTAAAAGAAAAGAAGCAAAAAGATTAGTCCGGATTTGATTTTGATTCAGATTTTGATTTCATTTGATTTGACTGAAGTTTATTTTGAAAATGAATGTAGTTTCAACAAGATACATCACATATTTTCCATTCCTCTTTACAACATACTTAGAAAGGAGTAGGTAGAAGCACATCTTATTTAATCCTACCCCTTTTCCACTTCATAGCAGTTTTTTACACAAACATGTTTACTTCCTGTTTTCAATTTGTAGCACAGTTATATTAATGTTTTCTAAATATCATAGTTTTCTTCATAAATAGTTAAGTCAGTTACGGGTCACATAAAGTGACGAATCATATCTTATTTACAATAAACATCATTTTTCTTCTTCCTTATACATTGTAAACACATTGTGTTTGAACAACCTCTTAAACTGCATCAAGTTAGTACATTGTTTGACTTATTTGCTTAATCCATTCCATAATTTAATTCCATGTTTGAGTCCGACAGGATGTAAGAAGTGGCTACCCCATCTATAGGGTACGCTCTAAACTTAGCAGTAGCACTTTTTTCTAAGTGCCATTTAACAACTCTGCTTTCTTTGGTGTGATTATAGTATTTGGTGTGATTATAGTATTTATGTCTTGTCCTCAAGTGCCCAAGTTGTTAAACGTAAACACATCATGTGTCCAGACAGTGACACAATCGTTAAGCTATACCGTTCAGTTAAGCAGGGAATATTTTTATTTAAGAAGGATATTTATTTTATTCTGGCAATTTTCATCTCATTATGTGAATCACTACGTATTAACAACTATGTGCTCATGACAACTTAATTGATTATTGATGTATTATTTAATTGTTTGTTTCTGTTACAGATTGAGCACAGGAAGCAAGCAAACACGTGTGTTAGAAATTGGTATGAAACAGAAAAGGGTAAGATTAAATAAGATATGCTTCCTCCTACTCCAGTGGCGGGCCGTCAGGGCCAGCAAGGTCTTCTGTGCTGGCCTAACATAACCAGAAATCATGATCATAATTAAATATAAAAGTTATTTTTTATTTACTTTCCCTAAATATCTAAAAGTATTCAAATTCTCTTCATTTCATATTATGCTCTTTCCAGTGCTGTTGTTTTTAGGTTAGAGTTTGTATCCAATCAGAATTCAGCCAGCTTATGTCGTCATGCTGTACCAAATCTTCAGAATCAACAATGGAGGCATCTGTGCACTGTAAGTGAACGGGGACATACAGTTGATAGACAATTGCCATAGCTAATCAGATCACGAGTTGTTGTCAGTAAGGCCTTCTAACTGGCCTTACGCTGTGATTGGATACTCACTTGGGAGTCCCAATCGAGTATCCAATCACAAGTTGCGAAAACAGGAAGTGGCACCGGAGCCATACGAGCCATAGAAAGCCACAGAAAAGTCAACGGTACTCACAAAGAAGGAGAGCAAAATGGTGGCAGATACTGAATATATTTGCAAGGCCATTGTCAAGAAAGATACTTAAAAGAAACTACATCTTGTGAGACGAGGTTGGCCGACACCGGAAGCTATCCCGACGGTGAAATGGTTTGCCCACCACTTTCACACGAATCAACCGACTACGAGCGGTACCACTGGCTCATACAGCGTCGAATGGGTGCTACAAATTGTGAGTTCAAATATTTTATTTATTAATTTCTTCATGTTTCATTATTTTTAATACAATTCTTTGAAATTCGACAGTACCACGTAAGATATGTTTTAATTGCTGAAGCAGGTTTATTGAATGTTAAATGCTCCGAAAAATAGACCGTTTTGTACACTGTGGAGGGGTTTCAATGTCCAGTAGTGTGAAAGTGGGTTTTTGTATACTATCTCCAGCCGTGTCCATGTGGTGACATAAATTACGGTATTTTGAGAGGTGAAGTCGGACTAAGTAGGATATCACTGAAGACCTGGGTGAGAAACGGACATATAGTAATGAGAAACTGGAAATATGTTATTTACCATATTGTTACTGTATGCATACACATTAATACAACTTTTTTTCCTCAAATAATGAAGTAACTCCAAAACGTGTATCTAATTAAATTCAGTTTGGAGTCTAAAATTTTTTTCACACAAACAAAAAAGCCAAAAACATGCTCCTTAATGTAATTCTTGCACCCCCTGCAGCTGCGCATGCATATGCAACAAATGAATGCGGAAATGTAATCACACATTGAAGTAATCTTTCCCATGAGTTTAGTCGTTACACTAAATAATGCTATATTTTGTTGTTTAATGTAAACATTTCACTCTACAAACAATAACATGTATGATTCATTTGATTTTTTTTTTGTTTAGCTGGGAAACCATAGCTCCCAGCATGCCCTGTTCTTCACATGAAACCTTAAGATTGGATAATTTCTTAATTTGTAGTGTGAGACATGTATAAAAAAAGTTAGTTAAAGTACCACTGATAGCCACACACACACTAGGTGTGGTGAAATTATCCTCTGCATTTGACCCATCCCCTTGTTCCACCCCCTGGGAGGTGAGGGGAGCAGTGAGCAGCAGCGGTGGCCACGCTCGGGAATAATTTTTGGTGATTCAACCCCCAATTCCAACCCTTGATGCTAAATGCCAAGCAGGAAGGTAATGGGTCCCATTTTATAGTCTTTGGTAGACTGGGTCGGGGTTTGAACTCATGACCTACCGATCTCAGGGCGGCCACTCGAACCACAAGGCCACTGAGCAGGTTTTCTAAATGTATACAAAACACTAAAACACATATTTCCGCATGCCTTGGATTTACAGGCATCCGCATATAGACTTCCAATTGGGAGCACGTATACACATATATTAACTATTTTTCAGGGAGTTAGCAATCCTGTGACCATGAAAGAAGGGTAAGTAGTCGTAGCCAGAATTTATGTTTCATAAAATATGTTTTCTACCGCGTATTTAAATTGCGAGCAAAACTCGGTTTAAAAAACACCACATATATGCCACATCATCCATCGACTCATACCTGATTAGCTCGACGGTTTCCGAGTACATCGTGTAAGGAGATTTGGCCTCTAGAGGATCTCGCTCCATAGCGTTTCCACACTCAATGAAGGAGAGAGCGCCGTCTGCGTAGTTCACCGCTTTTCCAAATTTGTCAATCTATACACCGACAGGAACAAACAAAGACAAAATACGAACAATTTAATAAAACAGCTATGAATGTCTAAATAGGTTTGTCTTCTCTTTGAGTCATTTACCGACTAATCAGCAAATCTTCAGATAAATCAAAGGAAACACACGTAAACATGAGATAAATAACCAGTTTAATAAATCTAATTTCATTGCCTAAAGACATCAGATAACTCGTTTGATGATGTTTAATCTTGCAGGCATCATCAGAATGCAAAGTTCCCTTTGGAGAAAAAATGGTGCAACAAATAGCACAAATTATACAGTACAGTCCTTGATATGACGGATTTCACACTACACACACTTAAACACACGCAAATGCACACAATTAAGCAAGAACACACATAATTACAGTCAGTTCTGTCTTCACATTGTTTTTTTTTTAATAAATCATTTTCCTGCCATCTTTGTGAAGCTTTCTTCGAGCATGCACCAGTTCATGGAAGTGTCACTGTGTGTGTTTGGGAGTGTGTGTGAAAGATATGTAGATACACTTACCAATGCATCTGCCTTGTGCTTTAGCCTTTTAGCCTCCTGCATGTAGTAGTCTGCACTGCGGACTCTGGATACAGGACAGAGAACATAAAAATTGACGTAAATAGCATGTTGGAACAGATAAGTCATTTAGCCAAAAAATGATCAGTTCCCAACAAAGGCCTGCATGGCGGCTCCAAATATAACTTGGCCTAAGTAAGGCTCACTCACATGGTGATTTAAAACTGAATGGAGGAAATTAAATATCAAAGAAAAAGTAAAATTTTGACTCAGTGTATTGAAAATTGGCTACAGCTCATAATCAAATCAATTGAGTCATCTGATGTCAAAATGATAATGACCCAACACATATTTTACTTTACATCAAGGGCCAATAATATGTGGCCCCGGGGCTAATTTTGGTCTGCCAAATCTTTTCATTTGTTATGCATTTCTCGGAAATCAAATACGCTGCGAGAGAAGAGATCCAGACATACGGGCCACCTCCGCATGCAGACCTGTGGAATGTGCATTAAAAAGTTGTGGACTTTGACCAGCGGTAGTCATTATTAGCGACACTCTCCCGTCCTTTAGTAACACTTAACTTTCAGCAGCAAAAATTAAGAAATAGAGCAAATAGGCTGATGCAACACGATACAGGTGAACATTTTTTTTTTAATGTAATTTGTCTTTCTACATCATGGCCAATTAGGCAAATTATACAGCGACATAATCTACACCAGTGGTCCCCAACCACTGGTCCAGGGACCGTCTGTGATACATTTGCTACCGGGCGACACAAACATTAAATAATTTAAAAACGACCACATTTTTTCCGACTTAACTTTTGTCTGTCCCACTAGAGTAGACCCACCAATAAGTTTGTACATAAACGTATAATAAAACTCTTGATAGGAATTTACCAATTGGTTTTACTTCGTAAGATGGGACAATGCACATTAATGAACATACAAAATATAAATGTGCCAGATTGTAGCCAAATGCTTATGTCCATTTGCAGTCTGTGGCAGGTGGATTTTTTTTTTAATAAAACAACATTCATGAAAAGTTAAGTTAGACAGCACCAACATCAGACATAACAGTAGGGGTGTGGGAAAAAATCGATTCGAACTTAAATCGCCATTCTCACGTTGTACGATTCAGTAACGATTCTCATTTTTCAAAAATCAATTTAATTTTTTCAAATTTTTATTATTTTTTTTAAATTAATCAATCCAACAAAACAATACATATTCCAAAACCAAACCCGACCAAGCAACACTCAGAACAGTAATAAACAGAGCAATTGAGAGGAGACAAACATGACACAGAACAAACCAAAAGTAGTGAAACAAAAATAAATATCATCAACAGTATCAATATTAGTAACAATTTCAACATAGCAGTGATTAAAAATCCCTCATTGAAATTATCATTAGACATTTATAAAAAAAAAAATTAAAAAAATTAAAATTTAACAATAGTGGCTTACACTTGCATCGCATCTCATAAGCTTGACAACACACTGTGTCCAATATTTTCACAAAGATAAAATAAGTCATATTTTTGGTTCATTTAATAGTTAAAACAAATTTACATTATTGCAATCAGTTGATAAAACATTGTCCTTTACAATTATAAAAGCTTTTTACAAAAATCTACTACTCTGCTTGCATGTCAGCAGACTGGGGTAGATCCTGCTGAAATCCTATGTATTGAATGAATAGAGAATTGTTTTGAATCGAAAAAATATCGTTTTTGAATGGAGAATCGCGTTGAATCGAAAAAATCGATTTATAATTGAATCGTGACCCCAAGAATCGATATTGAATCGAATTGGGGGACACCCAAAGATTCGCAGCCCTAATAAACAATACTATGAAATACAGAGACGCATATATAATAATTAAAATAAAATAAAAGGTGTCCCATATCAAAAAAGAGGTTGCTGCATCAAGGCAAATGGAGAAGTGTTGTGGTGTTAAAGTGCAAGTGTGCTAAATTGTTGCATATAATAAGTGTGCTGAAGGAATAAAATACACATCTCCTTTGGCGTAGTAAGTTAAAGTGCTGCGATTATTGCACATAGCGCTACTGCTAAGTAGTTAGCATTCACATATGTGTTTATGCATGGAAAATTGCACCAAAAAGCATTCATAAGTGTATCGATGTATGAAATATTACTCAAAATATGAATACATAACTTTTCGAATAGAAATAGAAATCCATAGAAATACACCATCTATAGAAATCCATTGGAACTAATGGCAAGTATATTTAGTTGTATTATATATTTATGCTCTTGTCCTCAACGATGATGTTTATCATGTATATAGTATCAGATACCTTAGTAAAAAATATGCAAAAATTAGTAAAAAAAACAAAGGCCAGGGCTCTTACTAATTCAGCGTTACGATGAGTTGTATTTTTCATGCACTTTATTTTTGCTGTACATTTATCTGCCACACATTCGTTCAAATAATGCTTACATCAAACAGGTCCCTGGTGCAAAAAATGTTAGAGACCCGTGGTCTAGACCTTTTTAATTGAGGACCTATGCTTAAATGATAATACATTGATATCAGACATAAAAGCCATGTTAGGAGCAAGTCTTTCCAATCGTATTTATCTGTACGATAAATAATTCCAAAAATCTGAGGTCAGATAACTTTAACCCTTCAATATGTAGATATTAGCAAACACAAGCAGTACATATTGATTGTATCACATGCCACTTTACAGCCAGGTGGGGCGCTGTTCTTCTAGAGCAGCTTTTTTTTCCAATAGCGTGTTTAACTTATCTAAAGGTAAAACTGCATAATGCTATACTACACACTTGTCACGGTACAATATTTTACTGTGGCACAGCGTCCCGAGCCACGTCAAATCTTCAAAATACGATAATTTTAAGCTTTTGGTGCGATATTTTTTCATTTACCGTCTGGCAACATTGTTAGAAGTTGTTTGTACATACGTGTCACTAAAGGACAGTCTCGGTCTGGGAGGTTCTGCAGGTTCCATCAGTGGTTCCGACCAGGCATCTGATTCCGACTGCCCATTGGCATGGCAACTGTCTCCACAGGGCTTCTCAATATGATTATCTGTGAGCTGTAGAATGGAAGTCATTGAAATTCCACATTTAATTGCATTACAATGACTAAGTTACAGATTTAATTAGAGAACTTGCTGTTCTCTAACAAATAGCAGTAGTAATTTAACAAATTTCACCTGGAAGCCCAATATACCAAACTTTTTGTGGCTAGTGTATAATGTGACTCAGCCTTTATTTGGAGGAAAAGAGACTTTTAACCCATGAAATGTGCGAGTAAGACCTAGAGTACTAACAATTGCTGTGACCATTTAATGCTTTTGAGTCAGCTCTTTGGGCTCTATTTATGGTAGTATTATGAGGAATAACGCAAATTTGCATTACATTTTGTGGAGGGAGGCGTGGCCAGCGGCCTGCAGGAGCGGAGATCGCCGCCACTGTCCATGGCGCTGAGGACAGCGCACCGACAGACAGGGGCGTGTCAGTGCCGGCTGCGAGACACAGCTGAACAGGTGATTAGATTTCCCACGTGGTACAAGTTATCTAATTACCTGTTGTCTTTAACAGTAGCGGCCGGGAACAGGAGAAGGGGGAGGATTTTGGAGAGACTGAAAAGTCCTAGAGAGAACGATTATCTGAGGAGCTTGTTGAAAAACATTAAACCTTTGTTCAACTCTGCACGCCTGGCTACTCTGACGTATGTATCAGTGGAACCGCGAGGAACCGACTTCTACACATTTATTTTGCCCTTGTATGTGTAAAGTTACTAACAAGTTTTTACAAGTAGTTCCTTCTTTAGTAAGAGGGTTGTCTCCTCATACTAGTGTATGGTTATATACATTTGCCATTGGTATGCAAAATATTACCGTATTTTTCGGAGTATAAGTCGCTCCAGAGTATAAGTCGCACCGGCGAAAATGCATAATAAAGAAGGAAAAAAACATATATAAGTCGCATTTTTTGGGGAAATTTATTTGATAAAACCCAACACCAAGAATAGACATTTGAAAGGCAATTTAAAATAAATAAAGAATAGTGAACAACAGGCTGAATAAGTGTACGTTATATGACGCATAAATAACCAACTGAGAACGTGCCTGGTATGTTAACGTAACATATTATGGTAAGAGTCATTCAAATAACTATAACATATAGAACATGCTATACGTTTACCAAACTATCTGTCACTCCTAATCGCTAAATCCGATGAAATCTTATACGTCTAGTCTCTTATGTGAATGAGCTAAATAATATTATTTGATATTTTACGGTAATGTGTTAATAATTTCACACATAAGTCGCTCCTGAGTATAAGTCGCACCCCCGGCCAAACTATGAAAAAAACTGCGACTTATAGTCCGAAAAATACGGTACTCTTAATTCCCCACATATTAAATCAGTGGAATGCATTATTCAAATTTAATAAACGAAATCAACAATACTATTGATTTGGAACTTTTAACATATAAATACATTAAAAAAATAATTCAAATAAATATATATTTATTACGCTATATATATTTTTAAAATGTTTTATGTGCGATATTCATAAGCAATTTAATTGAGCATGCTAAAGTTGAGACTTACACTTGGAGCATTGTTTCTTGCGTGTGATAATGCTTTGCTTTCTCCTCTCCTGTGTCTGTGTACCGAGGAAATGGGGCAGGGGAGCGTCCCAGTGGCTCCGCCCTCCTGGCTGAGCGATGAACTGCCCTCACAGCTCTTTTTATGCGGGGGCTCTTCAGAGAGGGGTGAAAGAAGTGGAGGAAGTAGCTTCTCATCGTGCCGCCAGGACTGTTTCCTGCTCAGAGATCTGCGGAACACACACACATACGGGCAAACACACACGTACACACAATTAATATTGCAACAACATTGCAATATTGGATGTCGCGGGATTTGGAAATGTAACCTTGTAATGTTTGAGTTTCTTGCAGTAATGTGGATGAGATAGACAAATCATTATTATTCAAGTCGTTATTATTACCCATCCAATATTAACAATTCCTCAATTTGTGATGCATTGTTAATATTTGAGTGTGCTTGTAAGCGTAGTCGCATATTAACCAGCGTGGGTGGTACTTACCTTTACATAGTTATATTGACTTCAAGCTAAATTAACAAATGCATGGTGGAAGACAATGTGACCCCCATGGGCATACTTAATGGCAGTATGGACACAGGAGACAGTGATCGGCCAGACGACTGTACCAGAAAACTTTCTGCACAAGCTGGTAGTCAAATCAACAGACAGCAAGACAAGATGTTGGCGCACAACTTAAATGCAGTGAGCACAACAGTCGGCTGACCAATGCTGACTGATGGCCAACTAATAATGGAACTTATGCAGTAAGGGGGATGATCTATGCAAATGTATTGACCATTTATTGTCAAGTGACCTACAGCGATGTACTTTACTCTTCAATGTTTGATCATGTGTAGCATCTCCGTCGGCTTACGGGCTTTTCTAGACACAAACTGTCTCTCGGCTAACTGTTATCCTTTTGGTTGAAAGCAAAAATTCGGGTGACAAGCTGCTGGTTGGCTCTGCGGATGCAACACAAAACACAATAAGAAATCATCCGGTGTTGACTTTGCCAATGTTAGCTTATAGCAACTTTGTTTTTCAACCGTGGCAACAAAGACAGCGAGTGTAAAGGAGAGTGCTAAGAAAAAAAAAAAAGTGGATGATATTCATTAAATTAAAGAAACAAATCATCAGAAACATGACAGAGCAAGTAGCTGACACGGCAAAGCAGTTTGACCAAATCACATGTAGACTGCACCACTCTGAAGCAGAATAATGCCAGCTAAGGGCAATAAAATTGGATCTAAACGGCGAACATTTATCTATGAAATTATGGAGATGCTGATGATGGTGTGTTTGACTGAGAAGCAGCTGGAAGGAACTACCCTGAAAGTCCACTCTCGAAAGTAAACACTGTACATTATTATTACATTACTTCATAAAACTACTGTACTTGTGTGTACTACATTCCATTGCATTGTTTTCATACAATAGTTCTTATCTAAAAGTTAGTTTTCTTTTTAAAAGGCATGTCACATGTTAAAATGTAGTTTTTCGAGCTACGAGCTGTTTCACGGAACCAATTAAACTTGTATTCCGAGGTGCCACTGTTGGTAGGAATTAACAACAGCAATACTCCAATTATTTATAGGGTTTATAGCAAACTGTTGATCAGAAAAAAATGCATGTTCTAGCAATGAGAGTCGAAACCCGGTTCTTGTTCAGAACCGGGTCCAAGTGTATCACTTTTTTGGAATCACTTGCCATTTTGTCGAGTGGTTCTCTTAACGGTTCTTCCGGGTAGGGATGACGTCATTACGCAACGTGCGTAGTGACATCAGACAGCAACATGGCGTGTTCCCGGCCGGAAAAAGCGCATCAAAGTTTGCCAACATTTTACTCAAAAAGATTGCAACAGCGCTACTTTTAATAATTCCGAGGTTGCTATTTCATCAAGAGGGGGACATACGAGCAATATGCTGAAACATTTGAACACACAGCATTCTATGAATGTCGCATTCATGAACCACGCCGATCTCATCGCAATGTTAGCGCTATTATCTGTTAAATTTAAATGAATGCCTTCTCATTTAGATGAGCATGAGGAGACATGTTCTGACCGGTTTGGAGGTGCGCAGTAACAGCTCCAGTTCACGTCTGCTGGTAGCTTTCACCGTGGCAGGGAACAGTACCACTCGGCCAGGAACGACGAATGTCAGCGAGCAGTGACTAAGTTTATAGTCAAAAGCTTACAACAATTTGACACATAGATGCTCCTTCGGTAGGTGAATATTCAATCGTAGTCAGAGAAAAGTTGCATATTTTCCTCCAACCACATTTTTCTCAGTCATAATATTATACTGGTGGAACTCATGAAATTAGAATATTGTGTAATAGTCCATTCATGTCAGCAATTAACTTCAAATGTGAAACTAATATGTGATATTAACTCATTACATGCAACGTGAGATATGTCAAGCCTCTATTTAATTTAACTTTGATGATCATAGCTTACAGTTTAAAACAAACAAAACACCACATTTTCTGAGATTTTCAATTCAAGGTTTTCAAAAGCTGTAAGCAATAAACATCAACATTATAACGAAATACATTTTTGAAATATCTAGTGTTGCATGCCATGATCACATGTCATTTTATTTGTTTCACCTTGTAAATCCAAACAAACCTGTAGTATATTGAATGGTATATTTTCTAAGTAGAAGACAAAGATTCTTAAAAGTTTTAAAAATGTCACAAAATGTTACATTCTTGTGTAATCTACACATATTTTATTTTGTTAAATTCTCCAGATTTTTTAAAACTTTATTTTCAGAAGTTTTTTTTCTATGGGTTGTGCCTCTTCAAACCTCACTGTTGGCTTTGTAGAGCCATGTTAGCTCTAAACTAAACAAAATTAATGCTCATCCATCAAATTGTTATCTTTTCCCCCCAAATAAGAATCGATAAGAGAACCAATAAAGAACCAAATCGTTAAGCAGAATAAAAATAAAAATCGTATCAATTCCCTAGCACAGGGGTCGGCAACCTTTACCACTCAAAGAGCCATTTTGGCAAGTTTCACAAATTAAAGAAAATAATGGGAGCCACAAAAGAAAAATTTTAATTTAAAATGAAAAACAACGCATACAAAGCTTAAATTGCTTTGTGCTATGTTAACCAGGGGTCTCAGACACACGCACCGGCACGCACCTTAATATGGAAATTTGATGTTAGCGCGGTCCGCGAGTTTTGAATGAATGGCGTTTGATAGCGTCATACTTGCCAATCCTGTCATTATTTCCGGTCGACTCCCGAATATCAGGGCGTGATGGCACTGCTTTTGGAGCCCACTACAGTCTGCCAGAACAGTGTGCCTGCTCGACCACATGTAGAATGCAGCTTCAGCTTGCTCACGTAAGTGACAGCAAGGCGTACTACTTCAACAGCCACACAGCTTACACTGACGGTAGCCGTACAATAACAACTTTAACACTGTTACGTTACAAATATGCGCCACACTTTGAACCCACACCAAAAAAGAATGACAAACACATTTCTGGTGAACATCTGCACTGTAACACAACATAAACACAACACAATAAATACCCAGAATCCCATGCAGCCCTAACTCTTCCGCTCAACCGACGCACGGAGGGGGGGAGGGTTGATGTGTGGGGGGGTTTGGTGGTAGCGGGGGTGTATAATCTAGACCGGAAGAGTTAGGGCTGCATGGGATTCTGGGTATTGGTTGTGTTGTGTTACACTACCGTCAGTGTAAGCTGTGTGGCTGATGAGTAAGTATGCTTTGCTGTCTCCTACGTGTGCAAGTTCAAGCTACATACAACATGTGGCCGGGTTGGCACGCTGTTAGTAAATGCTGTAGAGGACAATTACTGCAGTGCATTTAGGGCATGCCCTTTATTTAGTGATTAGAGTGAAAATAAGATTATAATTGCCCTTGGAGATTTCTTCGACAGGCATTGAGATCCACAAGTCTCCTGGGAAAATTGGGGGGTCGGCAAGTATGCAGCTGAGCCGCATCAGAGTGGTCAAAGAGCCGCATGCGGCTCCGGAGCCGCGGGTTGCCGACCCCTGCCCTAGCAGGTTCCAATAAACTAATGTGAAATTTTAGACAATTTTGAATGAAAATAAAAGGAAAATAAAAAAAAGTTGAAGTCACAATGATAGTCACACACACACTGGGTGTGGTGAAATGCATCCTCTGCATTTGACCCATCCCCATGTTCACCCCCTGGGAGGTGAGGGGAGCAGTGAGCAGCAGCGTGCGCCGCGCTTGGGAATCATTTGGTTATTTAACCCCCATTTCCAACCCTTGATGCTGAGTGCCAAGCAGGAAGGCAATGGGTCCCATTTCTATAGTCTTTGGTATGACTCGGCCGGGGTTTTGAACTCACGACCTCCCACTCTCAGGGCGGACACTCTAACCACAAGTCCACTGAGCTAACCTTCTTTGAAACTGAAACAAAAAAAGTCTCTTACAAACACTAAATGAAAATATGAGCTCTTGTCTTGAGGATCTCTTCTCCCTTCAACCACACTGTTTATCCAAGATTTAACATACTGATGGGGACAGTTTTGTTGGAATAATGGCATACTTTTAAAGAATATTCATGTACGATGGTATTTTTTTATCACTTTAAAACAACTATATGTATTCAAAGATATGCAAAAATATTCTGAAGTTGATAACGCAAACATGTTCAGTGCTTTGTTAATTATTGCATTATGTATTCATTTCATATGTTGTTGAATGATGAGTTTCTCTGTAAGTAGTAGTTTCTTCTCCTCCATGGTAAACCACAGATGATTAGTCTCTCAGTTGCCTTATTGTAGCTCCTGTGACTCATATTGTTTGCAACACCATAGATAATATTTTTATGTTTTTCCTCTCACTAGAAGCTCTGGGGGGTTGATGCAATGTGAAAGTTGCTGAGCTCGCAGAACAGCACCGCAGGCCTAGACATTAGTGATAATATACAAAACCTGAGAGACAAAACTAATTAGTTGCTGTGTGTGTGTGTGTGTGTGTGTGTGTGCGGGCTATGGCTATGTGAGTGTTCAGAATAATGGATGTGAGCAAGTGTGTACGACTATGCTAATGTGCTGTTGTGTGCGTGTGCGTTTGTGCGTGTATTCCAAGGCCCTCATACATCTTTCAAAGCGATAACTAAGACTAAATTGCAGCCTTTTCGCACAAAATGACCACGTTATATCTGCCAAATATTGTGGTACAGTGCAATACTCGGCCAGTTGTGAACATCTTTTTGGCTTTCATAACTACAAAGCTGCTTTTTCCAAATACTAATTTTCAGCCATTAATTTATATTGAGATGATTTCACGGACCAAGCCGTGATAATTTGTCCAAAAAGTCACAGATTAGAAACTGCTGAAAGACTCTGAGTCGAGTAATCACATAAGGCAGTTTACAGCTACTATAAAAAGCCTCTTGGGTGAAATACAGACAATCCGCACACTGAGACGTCTGGCGCATGATGCAGAGGGTTCAATTCCAGGTCAGCCTAACTTTTCTTTCTTGCTGTATAATCTGAGATAGGGATGAGATGTAGGGTAAACATTTTCATCTGCCACGTTAACTCTTATGCAGAGCGGCACTCATCTTATTCTGATGTACAAGACCATCATACATCATTTTTTAAAGTCACTGTGTAATTTGTACTCCACTGCGCTTTCATTAACATTTAAATATAAACCTCTGTAATCATGAAGAAAACAGACGGTGGGCGATCACAGTGACTCCTTTTCTATATGTAGATCCGAGTCAACACAGACCAGGGCTTGAGTTGGAGACCTTATGGCGATTGGTCATGGGTCAGAGCTGCATAGAGACACTTCAGCCCACCTCAATCAGTTACGTGCTGGTGGTTATCAGGTTATTGTAACGACAAATTGGGTATAAATGAATGCATATTGCAATAATGCAATAATATCAGAACTCTAAAATGATTACAAAACTCAGCTGCACGCGTGCTGACGAGGACCAGAGGGCGGGAGCGCATTACATCAGTTTTAAAGTAGCATTAAAGTCCAATTTAGGGTCTATTTTAAAGTTATTTTATTAGTTTTCAAATGTCCTAATGGCCTTGCACCCTCTTATGTATCTGAAATGATTTTACCATATCAACCCTCACGGATCCTGACATGCTCTGGCACCGGCCTTTTACCTGAACAAAAATATATGACACTTTTGCTCCAATTTTTCATGAGTTGTGTTATGAGTCACGCTCCTGCTGCCTCTCATCCTGCTGTGCGCACTGCGGGCCACTCCCACGGGCGTTCCCTTTCGGATGCTGGAGCGCCTCCGCGCGGCTGCAAGCAATCAGCAATCAACACACCTGCCCCTGACGAGCAACCAGCCTTCAGAAGCCAGCGCGTCTTGAGATCCAGTGCCAGAACGTAGCTTCTCGTACCCGTACAGTAAGCCAACACGTCTCCAGCCTTCTCGCATGTGCTATCTCTCTCTCTCTGTGTTCCCTCCCCGTCGTGTTCACTGTTTCTCGTGTTGTGTCGTCCTCCAGCTTCCCGTCGCCCTTCCTCGTTGTCGAGCTGTGTGTCCCGTCTTCCTGAACTCACTCTGGAGCTCCTCTTGCCTCTCTGGACTTCGGCCTCACGCCTGCCCACTGACCACGACCCCTCGCTCCTGTCCTTGACCATCCGCCTTGCCTTTCGACTTCCGAGCCTGCTTTGCCCTCTTTGGACTTCCGCCTCAATCCCAACATGCACCCTCAACACCCTCTGGTAACCACGCTCATATAAATACCACACAAAGTCAAACAGGTAGGGCTGAACATAAATGTGTCTAAAACACAAGTGATGCGCATTAATGCCACTCCAGACGTACCAATCACAGTGAATGAACATGCTCTCGACTATGTTGAGGACCTTACCTATCTGGGAAGTCTCGTCAGTAGGGACAACTCTGCACAAAAGGACATTAGAGCAAGACTCGGAAAGGCACAGGGTGCTTTTGCTAGGCTACACACCATCTGGAAGTACAAGCAATATGTGGAACAATTTCCCTTGTGGATCATTAAAGTTTGTCTAAGTCTAAGTCAAAGTCAATATAGCTTAAGAACAAAGGTCCGATTTTACAACAGTAATGTAAAATCTGTATTGTTGTATGGCTTGGAGTGCTGGCGAGTTACATCCTACGACATGAAAAAAGTCGAAGCCTTCCACAATGGATGCCTCAGGAAACTCTGTCAAATCTTCTGGCCCGAGAAAATATCCAATGCACATCTATACAAGAAGACCAAGTGCAACAGTGTGGTGCTAGAGATGAAATGCTGCCGATTCCAATGGCTTGGGCATGTTTTCAGGATGGACCAAGACCGCATCCCCAAGATCGCACTACGTTGGACTCCACCTAGGAAAAGGAAGCTAGGCCGGCCCAAGAACACGTGGCGGCGTACGGTGACAGCTGAGCTGAAGGAGTTGAATCTAACCTGGGGCGAGGCAGAGCATGTTGCTCAAGACAAGTCCAGATGAAGGCAGATCGTCGAAGCTTTATGTCCCATCAGGGACGAAGAGGATTAAGAAGTGACACTACATATCTTTGGATTAATCACACACCTTACGCACATAAGAGCTAACAACGTCACTGCCTCCATGCCGTCTTCTTCTCCCGCTGCACCGTCACAAGTTGAACTCAAAGATCTAAAACTTTTACTATTTATACAAAATACCTATTCCTCTCAAATATTGTTCACAAATATGTTATAATATGTTATGTTATAAATATGTCTAAATCTGTGTTAGTGAACATTTTATTTCTTTGCCAAGATAATCCATCCTACCTCACAGACTTGTTTGGGGGAAGTATGAAGGAAGGCAAGATTCTTTATAAATATCTTCGCCATGCCTCTATGGTTTGATTTCAAATACACAAAATTGGGTATCATCAGGTAAGAAAAGTTGTTTTTGCATAAAGGTCCTCTTTAAGTAATTTTCTAGAATGTGACTTCTACCAAAGTCCATCCATCCATCCATCCATTTTCTACCGCTTGTCCCTCTCGGGGGGTGCTGGAGCCTATCCCAGCTGCTTTCAGGCAAAAGACGGGGTACACCCTGTACAAGTCTCCACCTCATCACAGGGCCAACACAGATAGACAGACAACATTCACACTCACATTCACACACTAGGGCCAATTTAGTGTTGCCAATCAACCTATCCCCAGGTGCATGTCTTTGGAGGTGCCCCGGAGGGAACCCACACAGTCACAGGGAGAACATGCAAACTCCACACAGAAAGATCCCGAGGCCAGGATCGAACGCAGGACCTTCGTATTGTGAGGCACACATACTAACCCCATTTTTCCACCGTGCTGCCCTCTACCAAAGTCATGGTCACATATTTTTACTCAAGTATTTTTTTTCAAGTACTTTCTGCAAGACAGCTGTTAAAGAGTTCCTCCTAGTGTGTGCTGAACTGCTGACTGTCAATACTTACTCCACAGAGCTGTTTTTGTGGTTGTGTATTGGAGAAATGCAGGGTGGGAGTAGCTGACAGTCTTTGTCCAATTGAAGCTTTTTATTGCTGTTGATGGAAGGTTCACTGTGGTCCGACTGGGAAAATAAGGAAGACAGGACATTGATATGAGTAAGAAAAAAGAGGTTGTGTAAGGAAAAAAATAAAAATACAACAACTGTACACCTTGTGTTTCCTCTTGCTCTTGCTCGTGTGCTTTTCTGCAAGGACAACCATGTTGCCAGTTGCTTGCCTCCTGTGTTTTCCTCCACTGTCCCCCCTTTCTGTCCTCCCAGGTAGCCTTGGAAGACTTTTCTCCTGCACACAGTGGTTGTCCAGAAATCCAAGACCCTGACATAATTTTTCTCTTCTTCCTTCTGTCGCCTTGTCCCTCGCTCCTAAATTGAACCTCTCTCGCTCCTCTCTGTCAGCCTGCCTGTCCCTCTCTGTAAATCTGTCCCTGTCACCTTGCCTCTCTGTGTCCTGCACTAATGCCTCATTTTCTTCCCCCAGCTTCTCCCCTTTAGCTAACTTCTGTCTTTGTCTGGGCCCTTGCCATTCTCTGTCACCCTGTTTTTGTCTCTCCCTGTCAGACACCACCGCCTTTTCCCCTGGTCTTTCACACCCTCTTCCTTCAGTTCTGTCCCTTTCCATCATCCCCACCAGGGATATTTGACCAAAACCTCGTCCAGGCACCCTGTCAAGCAAACTCAGGTCAATTTTCACCCACAGACTCTGTATCTCCTGGTATTCCCTAAGTGGGGAAATGGGCAGATCTTGTCCAATGTTCAAGTGTGGTGGCACAGACTCCAAGTCTTTGCAAGGTCCACCTAACCCTCCAGGATCAGGAACCGAGGTACCAAATGAAGCATTTATGTTGCTAATGCTCAGCGTATTAGCGCTACTACCACTCCCAGTGACACCACTGCTGATGCTACTAGTGCTACTATTAATGGTAGTGGTCACATTGCTACTATCTCGAACACAAAGTCCCTTCCCTCCAAAGGCTCCCAGACCTCCCATTCCGAAACATGGCAGAGGAGGAGTGTACGAGTTGGACAGAGTCTGTGTGTTAATTGCGGTACGTGTCGACGGAGGCGGCAAAGCAGGGTTTTTGATGGTTTCCTCCAAATCAGACTGGCATTCGGAAGAAGAGGATGAAGAATCTGTTTCCACAAACTCTCTAGACTTGGGTGTGATTTTGCTACTCGGGCCTCTGTGCTTTCTTTTTTCCTGTTTGAACAAAAAGAAAAACAAATATGATTGTCAAATTGGCTTACAAGTTTCCCTCCGCACCAGCCGATGAATAACAAAAATACAATGTAGTTTTTTTTGCAAGTTTATGCCAATATAGTATGCCATCTGCTGCACTGGAGCTAAGTATAATTTACTGCGTGTGATAATATAATGCAAATTAGGCACAACGCTTTGCCAGCATGTTTTACTGGTCTGTGAAACACAACATGATTTGGCTTGCTAATGTTTGAATGCCAGTAATAATCACAGCACACGTGTCTCACAATTGAGCACATGGAGTCTGATGTCTGTCACATGCAAATTAAGAAGCAAATAAATCATCAACAGACAAAGTTGACAGAATTCTATCAGTGGACATTATCATTCTGTTCTAATTTTCAAGACATGTCATATATAAACTTCATATCCTTAAATCTAATGTTTTCAATACATTTATATATACAGTACAGGCCAAAAGTTTGGACACACCTTCTCATTTCAATGGGTTTTCTTTATTTTCATGGCTATACATTGTAGATTGTCACTGAAGGCATCAAAGCTATGACACCTGTAAAGTGACAACCCTTTCAGGTTACTACCTCTTGAAGTTCATCGAGAGAATGCCAGGAGTGTGCAAAACAGTAATCAGAGCAAAGGGTGGCTATTTTGAAGAAACTAGAATATAAAACATTTTTTCAGTTATTTCACCTTTTTTTGTTAAGTACATAACTCCACATGTGTCATGAAAATAAAGAAAACTAATTGAATGAGAAGGTGTGTACTGTACATTAGAATACCTTCCTGACAAAACTCTCACTGGGGATTGAACCCTGTATGTCTGTATTACAAGAACAGGAACAAAAAGACACAGTAATATTCAAATGTACGTTTTTTATTTGAACTTCTAATAAAACAGTGACAGCTGTTAAATTCTGTTGACAGATGTGCTGCTCTTTGCTTTTTGTTGAGGTCATACGTTTTATTTTGCAATGTTGCTTTTGCTTCTTATTTTTAATTTCCTGAGCCAACAAACACAAAGCCCTAAAGGTGAGCTAAGATCACAAAATGACAAACTGTCAGTGCTGCGTAAAGCGATTGTTACTTCCTCTATTTTCTTTTAACTGAGCTTACATTTATCTTTGACACATTAGCATTCTTGAGGGATTTTATTGGATGAGTTAAATTCTACATATTTTGTGTTTTGGTTACATATCACCCTTTTCTTCACCCGAGGACAACAACAGTAAAAGTCTGATCTCTTGCTATGAATAAAGCCAGTGCAATATTGTGTGTTTGCATTTCCATCTTGTAAATAATATAATATATTTTGCTATTTGACTGTCTCTCTACTTTATATTGTTCCATAAATCCATGAGTTATGCATTAATAAAACTATCTAAAATTGACAGCAATGAAATACTCATTCAATATCATAAAAATACACTTTTGTCTGCCAAGGCCTAATAAACCAGAGGTGATGGAAACACACACATGCACAAACTAACCTGATTTACACTGACAGTGGGTGTTGGCACAGTGGTTTGCTGTAGTGCTACCGGGGTTGCAACTGTGTTGTTTGGCATGGTGGCACCGCGAGGTTCTTTCCTGGGTGCCGTTTTCCCACTCGGGGGCTTAGTCCTTGGCCTAGACGGATTCTGATGCTCCAAGGAGGATAGAGGGAATAGGTCCTTTTCCCTCGCAGCAGGGCTAATGAGGAGACAATAACACATAGAGACGATATGCAAAAACATTAAAAAAAACCCCAGATATACTCTCAATGGACAGTTCATTAGGTACCCTTGTGTAATTCAACGACATTGTATCCAAGAACGGTGAAACATACTGCCTGTAATATGCTGAGTGTGGATAGTATAGTGGTTAAGTTACCTCTTTAGCTACAAGAGGGGGTCGTAATACACTATTATTTATGAGTTATCTCATGTGATTAATCATAAACTATTATTGTTTTAATCATGTATTTATCATACAATTCGTTTTGACCGTGCATGCTCCTTTACCTTGACTGCGGATGGTTACCTGAAAAGCGTGGGTTGTTATGTGGTCAGTGATTAGGTCAATGCATACGTCAGTGCAAAGATGAGTGACTGGTGTGCTCACTGGCAAATCTCATTTCCAAATACAGCCTGATGAGACTTTGCTTAAAACTGTTACCAAGGTTTGAGCAAATACATGTAGTGCATTCAAGTACTGTAACTGACAATAAAATTGGATTTGTATTCAAATACTAATATTTGATGTATCTTTGGACAGCACTAATTTTTAGAAACAGCAGTCAGTAACTACACACAAAAACTACTAAATATTTTGTAAAATGTACAGCTCTGTTCACTGGAAATTAAAAGACAGCTTTTGTCATGTAACTATCTGTTTCGTCAGCCTTTTTGTTTTGGATCTCTTTGAAGGACATTTTTTAAAAACACCATATTGGGAGAAATCTGAATTTTTGAAAAGAGTTTTACAATTTCCAGCTTTGTGTGAGACCGTGTATGTGTCCTGAATGATGATTGGGTGTGCGCGAGGAAGTGAAGGAAAAACTTCTTAAAGGCGTCATATTATGATGTTTTTCAACCTTTAAAACACTTTCTTGTGGTCTACATAACATGTAATGGTGGTTCTTTGTTGAAAATTTTGCATTGCTTAGGTTTTACAGACCATCTTTAAGCCGCCTTCTCTTTAGGATGCGCTGTTTTGTGTGTGGTCTTATTCATGTGCCTCCACTTCGACAGCATCTTCTCCCCATCAGCCATGTTGTACTTCTTAGCGCTTCCATACGGAGTTTAATGACAGACATAAGTTAGAACTAGAAATGGGGGAAATAATACATTTTTAGATGCATCGCAAATCGGACATGAGTGATTATAAAATTGATTAGTAAACGTCAATAATCGATAATCAATTTATTTATTGTAAATATTGTAAGGCAGACATTTCTAAAATGTGGCTGACTGCAGCGAGCCACCTCATTGAGAGTTCCAACCAGCTCTTTTATTACAGGGCATTTATGTTCCAGTTTTGCACACATTTAATATAACATAATAAATGTGATGGGAATTAATTTAACTGTTTCTTATTACAAATGCACTGTTTTAAAAGTTGCAAGTGATAAACGCTTATTTAGAAAAAAACAAAAATGTAAAACTGCATCAATATACATGAATTAAAGATGCATCAATAATCAATTTTTAATCGAATCCTATCTCCTGAATCGTAATCGTAATCGAATTGGGAGGTGGCTCTAGTTAGAACTATACACTAATTTGTATGAGAAATGGCAACAGCGGAGGATGCATGTACGAGCCAGGAACTTATTGACTTCAACGTCGGACTCCAATGGCAGACATGAGCAAAGATCCTCAGGGAAATTTCTTCCATATATGGAGATATCCACTAACGCCAACGACGCGAAAAATGTCACTAATGGGGCAAAATTCAAAGGGCTCTTTGAGAGGAAATATGAAGAAAGGCAATATTGTTTAATACATATCTCCACCATGCCTCTATGGTTTGATTTCAAATTTTAAAACTGCATGTACTGACTATTTTGTCTGTACAATTAAAACACTTTAAACGTTTATAAACTGTTAGGTTTTACATCTCTAGACTACTTTTTTTTACAGTGAAAGAGGGGAAAGCAATGACTGTTTTGATAACAAAGGTTGCTGACCCCTGGCTTAGACCATGAATGTGTGCCTAATATTTAGACGAGTGATTGTGTGGGTTAAACGTCATAGAGTTTGCATTCAGTCATACTTCATCTTTAGTGCAAAGCACAGTCAGAAGACATGCAAGAAAACGGGGGAAATAGTCAACAATATCAGGAGGTCAGACAGGGGATTATTGTTTAATTTTTACAAATCTTTTTTTATTAACCAAGATGAGGATCAACACGGGACTCCAGGCAATTTGACAGAATTATTAAACAGCTGCTAGGAAGCTCAGTGATCCTTTGAATGTGTGGATCATAGCAGATTAGCGCAAAGCCAATAATGGGTGTAATTATTTTTTTATTTGCCTATTTTCTACCCAAATCAGGGAACATTTCACTAGCATTCAAATAAAAGCTAAGGTTGAATTAGATTATTTTTAGTTTCTTGTATTCAGACAAGTTTTTGGTACAAGAGATGGACTGACATACTGAACCTAATCAAATCTGATTTGTACTTGTTGGACGAAGCAGAAGTGAAAGTCAATTGATCACAAATACAAAGTGACATGAAGTTGCCTTTGTGACTGTTCTACTTATTTTTTTTAAGTAGATCGGCTTTAGTAAGGCAAAGTCTTCTGGTATTTAAGCTGGATTTCTTTGCAAAAACAATGATTATTGGCAAAAAAACAACAACTTTAAAATGCCAATCACATGGTCGTTTACAACTGGACGCAAAGGGCCTGATCTACTAACATCAAGCGTGGGCAATTGATAACAATTACAAATAATAAATGACAAATTTGCATGTACTTATACCAGCTGTTACCATGGAGACACTCATTTTCCTCCACATTCTTGTGATGATGCTCACCAACCTGTGCTGCTTTGCTATGTTGTTGAACATGCAACACATGACATTAACATGCACAACACTTTATGCAATCTAATATCACAATCTGGGCAACAGCACGCCTAAGTTATGGGAATGCACTGGAAGGATGCTGCAAAATGTTTTTTTCATATAATAGAAACATTAACAGGAGATATATCAAAAATATATCTCCGGTGTAAAAAAAACCCACAACATTAAAAACGCTAGCAGAAATCATTTTGGTGTTCATTTGTCTGCCTCGGATAGAATTGCTGGACAGACGATATATATCAATCATTTCAATTCTGACAGAAATATGTCGATTGTCGACACAATCGTGGAACAGTCATTCTCCCCAACGTCTGTCATATTTCAGAGATCGCCTTCTTCTGACAGCAGCAAGGCCATTTGTACGTATCTGTGCCAGTTTGCACACACATTCCAGACGTGCTAAATATAGATGCCAAACAGTGGCCGTATAATGGTTTTAGGAATGATACATCACATTACATGTGCTAAATGATTATATTTCCTCCTCCTACTATTGTGGTAATAATTATATACCCTGCATACAAAGTACATGAAAACAGGTACGTTAAATGGATTGCACTTTATGTTTTGCTCATTGAAATGACACAATCTTCTGCGCAAGTGCTTAGTAGATCAGCTGTTTGTGCACAAACCTTTAATAGATCAGGCCTAAAATGTTTGTGTCTGTTGCGACCTTGTTTCGCTTTTTTGGTCGCTGGAGGGCTAGGACTGGGTCCTCGTCTTCTGAACGATGCGCTTTTGACATTTTTGTTACTCCAGAGTGCTTTTAAGTGGGTTTAATATGTTACAAAATAAGGTGGCAAAAAAAATAATTGGATCTGATGACAAACAGAAGTAATAGCAAGATGAAATATAACGCCCAAATACAGCGGTAAACAAAGAATATGGCACCAAAATCTGTCTTCTCCTTATCCTCCCTCACAGGTGTATGTGCTCTCCTGAAATGCCTAGTTATGCACACACCCATTTGCGCACACATCCACCTATACCCGTGCGACTCACACCTCCTCGAAGCAAAAGACACACCCACACACACTGGTCCTCAAGCCCCTTATTCTGTCTCGTAGAGTGTCCTTCTATCTTACCTTTGTTGATTTGCTCTGCTCCATGTCTGGCTCTGATTATCCTCCACGCTGTTCGACCTCTCTGTCCGTCTTGGCTGTTTCTTCCCTGTAGTGGTCCTTCTCTGTGTGGCGACCTCTGGTCCAGGCATCGGTCCGGGTGACAGCCTCATCTTTGACCTCTGACCTTCCGCCGATGCCTTCTGGCTGAGTTTGGCCTTCGTTTTCTCTTTGTTCGGGCTGCAAGACAGACAGACATGACTTTCCTTTGTCCTTTTTCATGTGCAACACGTAAGGACATGGAGTTGCATGTCTCATTTTCTGAAAAAAAGTGATTTTTGCAAAATTGTGTATTTTTGGTCAATATTTTAAATCTATTTGTGGGAAATCCCCCCATTCCATCTTTTTTCTCAAATGTTTTTGTCCCTCAGAGTGAATATAACTCCGTAATAATTTTAGATATGTGATAATTAGTGTTGTCCCGATACCAATATTTTGGTACCGGTACCAACATTATTTCAATACTTTTCGGTACTTTTCTAAATAAAGGGGACCACAAAAAATTGCATTATTGGCTTTATTTTAACAAAAAATCTTACGGTACATTAAACATCTGTTTCTTATTGCAAGTTTGTCCTTAAATAAAATAGTGGACCTACTAGACAACTTGTCTTTTATTAGTCTTTTATTAGTAAGTAAACAAAGATTCCTAAATTAGCTGCTGACGTATGCAGTAACATATTGTGTCATTTTCCATTCTATTATTTTGTCAACATTATTAAGGACAAGTGGTAGAAAATGAATTATTAATATACTTATTAATTTACTGTTAATATCTGCTTACTTTCTCTTCTATCTACACCTCTGTTAAAATGTAATAATCACTTATTCTATTGTTTGATACTTTACATTAGTTTTGGATGATACCACAAATTTGGGTATCAATCCGATACCAAGTCGTTACAGGATCACATATCAGTCATATTCAAAGTCCTCGTGTGTCCAGGGACATATTTCATGAGTTTATACACATAATATGAATTTTAAAAAAAGGAAAGAAGATGTGATGCCAAAAAATATCGACATAATCATAGTATCGACTAGATACGCTACTGTACTTGGTATCATTACAGTGGATGTTAGGTGTAGATCCGCCAATGGCGTTTGTTTACATTTTGACGCCGGTGAGCTACGGTGTGTAGTGAATCATGTTTAGCTATTCCTCGTCCTACAGGGACGATACTTGTAAGAAACTTACTTTATTTGTCGCCATGGAGGCGAGGACTTTTCAGAGGCGGTATAGTACCGAATATGATTCATTAGTATCGCGGTACTATACTAATACCTGTATACCGTACAACCCTAGTGATGATAAAGCATAACAAAATACAGTACAGCATACACCTTGTGTAACTATGGAAGCAAAAGCTTCAAAAACACATGTGGGCAATGAGAGATGATGCATATGTTACAGAAGTGTATGTTGGTTAATCTAACTCTGACACCTTAAGCATATGTGCTACACATCGAGTTAACCCTGAGTTGTCAACTCAATGTCTACTGCTAATCTAAAGGTGTTACAAATGGATCACCTTTCCTTAGTGATGAGTACCTACACATTTTACAATTTAAGAAGTAAACAATACCAATGGAAGAGAGACGGGGAGGGTTATTGGAGCTGGACAAATACAATACCGTAGTTTTTATTGCAAAATCAGAGGAGAATGTTGACATTAAGTGGGGCCTAGGAGGATTTAAGTTTTTTAACACATAAATGTTATTACGGTACAATGATGGATAATTGTTTTAAACATTGCTAAAACAATCATAAGGTCCATGCATTTTGGCGTGAGGTGGACATACGTAGTTGAAAATTAAATAACGCTAACAACACCGACGTGCAGAGACAAAAATGCTCTGTACCGATGATGTCGTTGTGGCTTGTGCAGCCCTTTGAGACACTTGTGATTTAGGGCTATATAAATAAACATTGATTGATTGATCGTAAAAGCAGCTTTTGTTAAATGTAGCTCTGTATCCATCTGAGAGTGTGCAGGTATACCTAAGGTTGTGACCGAGTGAATCTGTATAATATTTGTGATGTTTGTTTGTGTCAACAGACCACTACAGACTACTTAGACCTGCTCAGTGGCCTTGTGGTTAAAGTGTCCGCCCTGAGACTGGAAGGTCGTGAGTTCAAACCCCGGCTGAGTCATACCAAAGACTACAAAAATGGGACCCATTGCCTCCCTGCTTGGCACTCAGCATCAAGGGTTGAAATTGGGGGTTAAATCACCATATCATATCCGAGCGTGGCCACCGCTGCTGCTCATTGCTCCCCTCACCTCTCAGGGGGTGAACATGGGGATGGGTCAAATGCAGAGGATAATTTCACCACAGCTAGTGTGTGGGTGAGACAATCTTTGGGACTTCAACTTTAACTTTTAACAACAAAATAGCGGTGACTTTCATCTTCAAGATATGTATTTATGTATATTTTCAGAAGACAAACTATGGTATGTTCAGAGGGGGTGGAGCGTGGTTTCATTTGCAATCTGGGAAGACCTCCAGAATGGAACATCTTGCAGACATACAAAGAAAGTAGGTTGTAAAAGGGACTGTGGAGCAAAATTTACACCAAAGCATATTCAATACATTTTATCTCGCACCACAAGGAAGTGTTTTAAAATGGTAAATGGGTTATACTTGTCGAGCGCTTTTTCTATCTTCAAGGTACTCAAAGCGCTTTGACGCTATTTCCACATTCACCCATTCACACACACACATTCACTGTCAATCGGTGAGGGATGTCTTGTCTTGGTTTCTTCTGTCTTGTGAATTGCATGTTTTACTTTGAAAAGTAACTCCTCTCGTGTCAGATCACTTGCCCTTCTTTTTGTGTCATCAGTCTGACGTCATCCCTGACCCCTGATTGTTTCCACCTGTTTCCCATTACCCCCATGTGTCTTGTAAGCCCACGCCTCCCCTTGTTCTATGCCAGATTGTCTCGAGTCTTCGTGCCTCTTTAGGGTCCATGTCCATACCTTGCCTTGCCTCGTCAACTGTTTACATACCTTGATCATGAATTCCTTCGTTCCTATTTTGAGTTTTCCTTTTCTCCTCCTCAGCAGAGTGATTTTTTTGTTATTTACTTTTTCAGCTGAAGTGTCGAATCTTTCATAGCCATTGTTTCTTCCTCCTGTTGGAGTGTTTTGTGTTAATAATAAGTTTTATAGCATATACAGCGCCAATTATAGTTTGTCTTTGTTTTTGTGCTTTCCTCCTTTCGGAGTGATTTTCGGTTGTTCCTTTTTTTGGAACCTTTTTCGCCGACTACCGTAATTTCCGGACTATAAGCCGCTACTTTTTCCCCTCGTTCTGGTCCCTGCGGCTTATACAAGGGTGCGGCTTATTTACGGCCTGTTCTTCTCCGACACCGACGAAGAGGATTTCGGTGGTTTTAGTACGCAGGAGGAAGACGATGACACAATGATTAAAGACTGACTTTTCATATACCGGTAGGCTGGTTATTTTGATAACGTACAGGTGAGCACTTTGTATTACTTTGCACCGTTGTATTATTTGTACTCTGCACGAATGCTGTTCGCCATGTCAAAGATGTGAAAGTTTGATTGAATGATTGAAAGATTTATTGTTAATAAATGGGACACTTTGCGTTCCCAAACAGTCATCTCTGTCCCGACAATCCCCTCCGTGGTAGCAGGAACCCCTATATACTACGGTAATTACACATCAAAACCCTGCGGCTTATAGTCAGGTGCGGCTTATATATGGAGCAATCTGTATGTTCCCCTAAATTTAGCTGGTGCGGCTTATAGTCAGGTGCGGCTTATAGTCCGGAAATTACGGTAGTTTTGTTATTGTAGATATTGTATTACCCTGACTCTGGAGGTGAAAGGAAGCTGTCAAAATAAAAGCCTGTCGAAGTATTCCCTACTCTGCATCTGAGTCCTATCCTTTTGACCTAGCCTGACATTCACACACTGATGGCAGGAGCTGCCATGCAAGGCCCTAACCACGACCCATCAGGAGCAAGGGTGAAGTGTCTTGCTCAAAGACACAACGGACGTGACTAGGTTGGTAGAAGCTGGGGATCGAACCAGGAACCCTCAGGTTGCTGGCACGACCACGCCGTCCCTAGATTAAAATCATTGTAGGTCTCCATGAGCGTACAATGGTGCATTACTGCAGCAGTCTAATTCGGGCTTTTAAAAAAAAAAAAAAAAAAACATTTTGATGGTCTCAATTACAAAATAGTTTTGTTTTTTTTACAAATCGCGGGTGGCCTTGGAACGTAACTTTCGCAAAAATTACGGATCTACATCCATCCATTCATCCATTTTCTACCGCTTGTCCCTTCCAGGGTCATGGGGGAGGGGTGCTGGAGCCTATCCCAGCTGCATTCTGACAAAAGGCAGGGTACACCCTGGACAAGTGGCCACCCCATCGCAGTTTGGATCTACAGTAACCCTTAAGTTGAGCGTTTTATAAATCTAAAATGACGCTTCCTGTTGCTCACCTAACATTTGGTGCTCTGTAAGACAAATACATGCAGTTCCTACCAGAATGTTCCCCTGGCATCTTTGTGCTCTGCTGTTGGCAACGTGGGAAGAATGGTGGTGCTGATGGACACGCAGGCTTTAATTTTGGCAGCAGAACCCACTCCTGCTGCTTCACTTCGCTGTGTGAAAGGCTCCTGAATTTTGGTGACAGAACCTGAGAGGTGGACCATGAGAGCAAAACGTTTACAGATCAACCTAAAGCATCTTAAGCAGCATCATTAAACCACAGGCACTCTTACATAACTGGACTTGTCTACCAACCTGTGGCATGGTGATCTTGCTGTGGGGTCACCAGAGGTTTGGTTTGAGCTTGGACTTTGTTCAACCAGCTGTCTAGCTGCCACTTGTCGGTGGAAGACGGCTCAGGCTACAGGATAAAACCCAACATTTTCATGAAAACTTATTTTTCAACTCATCATTTTATGAAGATCACATTTAAAACAATTAGAGATACATAACTACAATAGTGGGCATTGTGTGTGTTTCAAGTTATTGCATGTTTGAAACTAACCATGCGAGTTACAACAACACAATTTGATCATTGCATGTGTAACAATTAGAGTTGTGAATTTGAACAACACACGGTTTAATTATACTCCGATTCTTTTCAGGATCATGTCTTCATTCAAAACAACTTTTGACAATACATTAATTATTATATAAATTACAATAAAACCTTTTTAAAATGTATTCCAAAAGTTCCTCTTGACTGCTGACGTATGACATATATGTGCAGCGAGAAAACGCAAAGACTGCCTAAAAGACTACAAATGTTTAATTGATTCAGAATTGTTATGAATAAATATCACATTTGGATGTGAATCGATCATTTTCTGGCACTTTTAATAACAATTCACAGCAATCTGCAGTACAGATACACTCAAGGCCAAAATATTAGGTACTGTACATTTGCTACAACCCTGACACTGTCAGAGAATAACTTATTTAATGATATGTTAATTATTGTGGTTGTGGTTTGCAATTGCATCGAACTTTTGGCAACACCGAAAAGAGAAAATACAAGAAACAGCTCAGAGTTTTATGGGATTTAAAAATCTGTTCCAATGCAAACTATAACTGACATGACCTATGCGACAGTTGTGGACTTGTGTTGTTTTTTTCCCGTATGTGTGGTATTTTTGTGCCTGTCCAGCGCTCTTATTTTGTAATGTCCCTTCCCCTGTCTGCTACTGAGCGCTGGCTTCCACACCTGTTCTTGGTTGCCAATCAGGCTCCCATTTATGCCTGCTCGGTCTTCCAGACAGGGTTGGATCATTGTCTCCTGTAAACTTTGTTCTTTGTGCACTGTGAGTGGCGTTTTCCCTAAGACTACTTCTTTGTTTGAGCACTACCGAGCTGCACACGCTCTCATAGCGTTACCCGGTTAGTGTTTGTTGCTAAATTAATGTGTGCACTCCCTAGCTGCACTTACCTTTGTTATTAAATATTATTTCCCTTGCATTCTGACTGACATCTCTGCGTTTCAGGGGTCACGCCGCAAGCTACGCTTCCCCTCTCGTTACATCAACCCCAATTACAAACATCTTTTTCCAATTATTATTTTCTCACTCTCTTTGTAATTGCAGAATATTTGATGCGTTTCATGTCTGGTGTGACATCAGCATTTGGTGGAGCCGTCAAAGTACAGTGGTACCTCTGTTTTTGTGCACCCTTCTTTGCATATGATTAAATTGTTTACGAATATTTTTGCCACATTAACAATATTTTTCGCATTAACAATATTTATTTAACAATATTTATTTTTGGAAAAATTGTGTCATGACAGGTTTGTACTTGTGTTTACCGTATTTTTCGGATTATAAATCACATTTTTTTTCAGTTTGGCCGGGGGTGCGATTTATACTCTGGAGCGATTTATGTGTGAAATTATTAACAGATTACCGTAAAATCTCAAATAATATTATTTATCTCATTCACGTAAGAGATTTGGCGTATATCAGCAATCGTCACACGCACACGTCAACCAATAAAAATTTGGCGGGGGCGGGTCATGGCAGAAGTGCATTATGAAAAAAAAGATGCTACCTGCTACTACTTCCGTACCTATGAAAATTGATCATTTCAACATTGGCGGTAACTTATAAAAGCTGAGAAGGGCTGAACAAAAATGGCACCGGAAAATAAATCATATTCTGCAGGTTACAAGCTGGAAGTAGTGAAATATGCAGCAGAAAACGGCAATCGAGCAGCAGAAAAAAGTTTGTTGTAAGCGAGAAACTTGTAAGGGACTGGCGAAAAGCGGAGGCTACTCTTACTGAAATGAAGAAAACTAAAAAAGTTAATCGCGGGCTAAAAGCTAGGTGGCCACAGCTCGAGGAACGAATTCACAGAAGTTGTCAGAGTAGTTTAGAAGCGACACAGAGGAAGAAAATTTCATCGGATTTAGCGATTAGGAGTGACAGATTGTTTAGTAAACGTATAGCTTGTTCTATATGTTATAGTTATTTGAATGACTCATACCATAATATGTTACATTAACATACCAGGCACGTTCTCAGTTGGTTATTTATGCGTCATATAACGTACACTTATTCAGCCTGTTGTTCACTATTCTTTATTTATTTTAAATTGCCTTTCAAATGTCTATTCTTGGTGTTGGATTTTATCAAATAAATTTCCCCCAAAAATACGACTTATACTCTAGTGCGACTTATATATGTTTTTTTCCTTCTTTATTATGCATTTTCGGCCGGTGCGACTTATACTCCGGAGCGACTTAAAATCGGAAAAATACGGTACTTTCTTTGTGCTTGGTGTTGTTTCTGTTCCAGCATTCTTGTTTTCATGTGTGCCTCTGTCACCTGTCCTTTACTGGCAATCAGGACACACTTGTGCTTCAGGTTGCTTTGTATGTCTGTCCTGTTCCTTGGTTGTTGCTACCTTGACAAGTGTACAACTTTTTGTGCTCTTTCTATCTGCTAAGTTCTCATTCGCTCTCATCAAATACATTTTTACCTGCGCTACACCTGCTGCCTCTGCATCCTGGGGTCAATCTTCAAGCTTCCCCTTGCACAAACCTGACAAATCGTTTCAGTTTTCCTACGATTCGGTTTTCGAGGTATAACCGTATATGAAAAATAATTGACTTCAACGCTGATTCAGTAAGTAATATTTTAGAATGACACGACCAGTCCAGATGGTGCCTCAGATACATCAACATGAGCGCACCATAACCCACACATGGTCACGCATTCACTGTTAGAATGAAAACTGTCAATATGTATTGTTGTGTGTTTTGTAGCACATTGTTAACACACTGGCTTGTCACTGTACCTCAGGGGAGTTGGTGCGGGCGGCCTGGTTATACTCGCTGTCACTGGAGCTGCTCTCTGATTCGTCTGTGTCCGACTCCGAGCTGCTCTCCGATTCACTGCTGCTCCCCGATGCGCCACTTCAGAGGACACACGGGAGACAGATTTAATCTACATGTCACAGAGTCACAAAACAACAGACAGCGCTAAATTCAATAGGCGAGAACGATGCTCATTCAAGTTCTCTTGTCATCACTAACAGGGTCGCATCACACTTCACCCACTCATTCTCTCACAATGAACCACCTGCTCGGCGTATTCCCTCAGCTAAGACACAATTCAGGTTCAATTTGAACCAAAACGATGGTTTACTTCATTTGCTAAATGCTTTCCACACCAAAAAATACGTCAATTATTTATCTACCTTTTTTGCAATAATACAGTAATTAAATATGGTGCAGATGCATTATCAAGTTACTCAAAAATAGAAATTCAGCAAAGTCCAACTTGAAGCCAAGATTTAGTCTTGATCATTTATTATAACCTTATATGTCTTTGTCCATGTCACAAGATTCAAACTCAAGGTCACATTTGGCCAGCCACAAAAGCATACACATATGTGTCAAAGTATTTCATCATTTTTGCAAAATGTGTTTAAATTTTGACAGAAAATAACTGCACTGAGGTTCTTCTTAACTCAATATTATTGGATGCAAAAACACATTCTAAGCTTGCTTTTGTCATTAGAAGCCTTTATGAAAAATTAACTGAACTTTAATATCTGCATGTCACCTTGACTTGTGTGTGCACAGCAATTTTTCCACCCGTTTTTTGCCACACGATATAATAATCATCAAATGATAGGGGCAATTGTGCAATAACATCAAGTGACGATCATACATTTACAGTTACAAGTGGCCGACTGAGGGCAGTCATAACTGCCATTTGGCCTACGATGAAAATGAGATTGTCACCCTGGTAGGTTAAACACCTGGCTTGCAATCCTCTGCTGGAATGCTGGGGGCTTTTTATGGAGATAAACTGAGTAAGCAACCACAACTCTCATTGACCAATTAGCTATTTTAACTGCCATTGTGGCGAGCAAATGATGGATGTTAAAGAGTTTAATTGGAACAGTCACCTAAAAATGGTGATCTGACATCAAAGAAGAATGCCTTTTTGAAGGCTTTACGTCAGCAATATTCAAACGGCGGCCAAATCCAGCCCAGGTTACTTTTAAAACTTGGGAGACAAACATTTTTGTAGCAAATTCCTAAAAACTTTAGAGTGCTCCTGTTGTACAGAGAAACTTGGACCACATTTCTTAGTGTTTGTTGTTTTTGTGTGTATACTTCTTGTGGGTTTTACTTCTTTAAACTGAATTTTGTATATTATTTACAATGACAATAAAGGAATCTTATATATATATATATATATATATATACACTACCGTTCAAAAGTTTGGGGTCACCCAAACAATTTTGTGTTTGAGCCTTCATTTCTAAGAACAAGAATAGACTGTCGAGTTTCAGATGAAAGTTCTCTTTTTCTGGCCATTTTGAGCGTTTAATTGACCCCACAAACGTAATGCTCCAGAAACTCAATCTGCTCAAAGGAAGGTCAGTTTTGTAGCTTCTGTAACGAGCTAAACTGTTTTCAGATGTGTGAACATGATTGCACAAGGGTTTTCTAATCACCAATTAGCCTTCTGAGCCAATGAGCAAACACATTGTACCATTAGAACACTGGAGTGATAGTTGCTGGAAATGGGCCTCTATACACCTATGTAGATATTGCACCAAAAACCAGACATTTGCAGCTAGAATAGTCATTTACCACATTAGCAATGTATAGAGTGTATTTCTTTAAAGTTAAGACTAGTTTAAAGTTATCTTCATTAAAAAGTACAGTGCTTTTCCTTCAAAAATAAGGACATTTCAATGTGACCCCAAACTTTTGAACGGTAGTGTATACATATATATATATATATATATATATATATATATATATATATATATATATATATATATATATATATATATATATATATATATATATATATATATATATATATATATAGGCAGATCATTGCATTGACATTTTAAGCTTGCTAGCAAAGAACACTGGGCTCCAAAACTTGTGATTTACATAACTGAGGCATTCCTCAAGGCACCCCTTTAAGTCCCTTCCCTTTTTAGCACTTATAAATGTTTTTCGCAATGTGATTTTAATAACTAAGGTGTTGCTATAGCTTGATTGTTTCAGAATCCCACAACCCCAACACCTCCACTAGAGGATTTAAGGACTTATTACAACAAATTCAATGTATGCATTTTGGTGTCATTTAATATGTTTGATGACGTTTGTTTATTTCACATTAAAATATATTTCTTATATGAAAACAACTTATTGCGCCTTGAGCCAGAGTAAGTGCAGCCTCTCTCCAATGAGTGCATCTTCGGCGCTAAAAAAAAGGGTTTTATTGTTCGTAGATGCACTGCAGGACTGCTTCTAAAATGCCCATAAAAAGTGGTACATGTCTCCTGTATGTTTGAAAATTTTGCAAAACGCAACAGGTAGGATGATAAAATAAACGTGAAGTAAACGAGATAGGCTTCATGGTGATGCCACATATAGTACACACAAAATACTCATTTAAATAAGGCGGTCTGCACCACTTTACAATTGCACATGCAGTGTTAGTAAATCGCACGCAACGCGCCCACTAATAGTACATTCTATTTTATAGATTGCACTTACTGTTTAGCGCTTGGTGTTTGGCTCTTAATAAATCAGACCCGAAGTGCCTTAAAAATATTGAAAAAGAGTAACAATCGATAATTAACATGAATATTGTTTTTCTTGCGCCTTCAGTTTTATATGGTTCCAATCTCCATAATTCTGGAAAAAAATAAGTGGGGATGAGACACTATGTCAGGGGTCCCCAAACTTTTTGACTCGGGGGCCGCATTGGGTTAAAAAAATTTGGCCGTATATCATACTTGCCAACTCTCCCGTTTTTAGCGGGAGACTCCCGGTATTCAGCACCCCTCCCGATAACCTCCCGGCAGAAATTTTCTCCCGACAAACTCCCGGTATTCAGCCGGAGCTGGAGGGGGCAGCTCAATGCGGACAGGCCTGTTCTCACGTCTGCTTTCCCACAATATAAACAGCTTGCCTGCCCAATGACGTCATAACATCTACGGCTTTTAGAGAGTAGAGTGCACAACTGCGCACACAACAAGGAGACAAGCAGAAGAACGAGAAAGTTACAGACATGGCGACGCCGTCGACGAGCAAGATGAAGAAATACGCTTGCAAGTTCCAAAACGAATGGAAACAAGAATTTCAGTTCATCCAGGACAGTTCGCAGGGGAAGGGGTATGTATGTTGCCTGTACTTTTTGTAGAACAGACTTCTCCATTGAACACGGTGGCCGAAATTATATACTCATTCATGAACGGAGAAGTTAAACAGGACAATGCTGCCATCTACTGGATAGCCTCCGGAACACTGAAATTCAAGTATTTATTTTATTTATATGTATAATAAAATAAATATATATATATATATATATATATATATATATATATATATATATATATATATATATATATATATATATATATATATATATATATATATATATATATATAATAATGATAAATGGGTTATACTTGTACAGCGCTTTTCTACCTTCAAGGTACTCAAAGCGCTTTGACAGTATTTCCACACATATATATATATATATATATATATATATATATATATATATATATATATATATATATATATATATATATATATATATATATATATATATGTATATATATATATATATATATATAGCTAGAATTCACTGAAAGTCAAGTATTTCATACATACATATATATATGAAATACTTGAGTTGGTGAATTCTAGCTGTAAATATACTCTCCTCTTAACCACACCCCATCCAGACCACGCCCCCCCCCCCACCTCCCGATATCGGAGGTCTCAAGGTTGGCAAGTATGATATATATGCTAAATTAGCCCTATAGTGTGTGAATGTGAGTGTGAATGTTGTCTGTCTATCTGTGTTGGCCCTGTGATGAGGTGGCGACTTGTCCAGGGTGTATCCTGCCTTCCGCCCGAATGCAGCTGAGATATGCTCCAGCACTCCTGCGACCCCAAACGGGACAAGCGGTAGAACATGGATGGGATGGATATATATATATATATATTATTCCTCGCACACAAATTGACTGAAAGAGCGCGCGGCCCGACACTGCGGTGCGATGATGTCACGTTATTGATGAGAAAATGCATTTTTGGACAGTATGATTTGCCTGAGTGGCTAGGAGAACCAGAGAGTAACAAATGGTAGAAAATGGATTAGAAAGGACAAATAAAAAAATACAAAAAAATATATATATTTTTTTTGGGTAACACTTTAGTATGGGGAACATAGTCATTAATTAGTCGTTTATTTAAGTAACAAAGACTTAATTTAGAGTTATTTGGACACTAGGGGAACATATAAGCGTTAAGGTTAGGGTTAGGGTTACTAATAAGCAATAATTCTGAGGTTATTGAGGGAAGACTCTTAGTTACTGGCTTAATGGTTGTGTAATAAGGCCATACAGAATAAGGCATACTTAATAATGACTAATTAAGAGCCAATATGTTACTAATTTGCATGTTAATAAGCAACTAATTAATGTTGAATATGTGTTCCCCATACTAAAGTGTTACCTTTTTTTTTACTTGGGACTTCCCGCGGGCCAGATTTTGGACGCAGGTGGGCCGTATCTGGCCCACGGGCCGCAGTTTGCGAACCACTGCACTATGTAGTTGGCTAAAGCAAAACAAAAAAGCATTCATAACAAAATATAATCACACATCCAGAGATAATTGCCGAAAATCAGTCTTTAGAAACCAGTTCAATTATCTTTACCAGTGCTTTCACTGGTTCATCTTGCCTCCCCAGTCTTCTGAAAATGGTCTCCTAGAGGCTACATACCCGCTCGACACAACTTAAGAACACTTAAACACAGAAAAACACAAGCTCACACAAATAGCCAAAGTGTGTACTTCTTGTGCTGTTTGTGTCAGTGTGTGTGTAATTTCAGTTCAAGGCTGCCGTCACAGCAGGCACCAATCTGTGTGAGCAGTCAAGCAGCAAATCCATCAACTGTTCCTCAGGCAACACACGCACACACACACACACACACACACACACACACACACACACACACACACACACACACACACACACACACACACACACACACACACACACACACACACACACACACACACACACACACACACACACACACACACACACACACACACACACGCATGCATAATGATTTCTTCTATCATTTCTCATCTCTTCTCTTTGTCTCTCCCCTCCTGTCTTTCTCTTTCAATTTCAATTAATTTTTCTCTGAGTTTGCTCTCAGAGCGTCACATGGTGTTTAACTCATTGAGTTGTTCCCAACTGATGAGTCGAAGCCCAATTTTTTTCTTATTTGAATTTTGAGCCCAAAACAGCTGAATGGAGTTTAAGATGACATAAAATCTCTACATTAGATTTGTTGTGTGTGCTTATTCACTCATTATTACTATACAAGAATGAGAATTCCGTCAAATTTAAATGACAATTCTGTTTTTGCTCTATACATTTGAATTTTGGGTAACACTTTAGTATGGGGAACATATTAATTAGTTGCTTATTAAAGTAACAAAGACTTAATTTAGAGTTATTTGGACACTAGGGGAACATATAAGGGTTAGGGTTATTGATAAGCAATAATTCTGAGGTTATTGAGGGAAGACTCTTAGTTAATGGCTTACTGGTTGTATAATAAGGCCATGAAGAATAAGGCATTAATAAGTACTTAATAATGACTAATTAAGAGCCAATATGTTACTAATTTGCATGTTAATAAGCAACTAATTAATGGTGAATATGTGTTCCCCATACTAATACTGATACCATTTCCATGATCACTAGTGGTAATGGTGTGGCTATGTATGTGTGTAGTGTGCATATGTATGTATATATCTATAATTTATGTATATACAAGTTCATTAAGTTTGTACATAGAGTTAACAGGTAGTTCTAGCTCAGAGTAATTTATGATTTAAAGAAAAGGGCTGGGATTAAATAAGTGTAAACTTCTTCTCACTCCTTTTCAAATATGTAAAAAAAAAAGAAAAGAAAAAAAAGAAAGTCCAATGCTCATTTGTTTTCGTTTTTTATTCTCTATTGTTTTCATTTTGTTATAATGGCTGTCAAGGCTATAGCACTGTATTGGATCAGGTTTGCTCTTGTTTTTATGCATATTTGAAAGAAAAATATATCAATCAATCAATCAATCAAAAGTGTTACCGATTTTTTATTTTTTATTTTAATCTGTTTTAGGGCAATAAATGTCTTTGAGCAGGGTGTCCAAAGTGCAGCCCAAAGGCTGTTTATGGACTGCAGTTATATATTTTATACTGGCATTATATATATATATATATATATATATATATATATATATATATATATATATATATATATATATATATATACACAGTGTATATATATATATATATATATATATATATATATATATATATACAGTGTATATATATATATATATATATATATATATATATATATATATATATATATATATATATATATATATATATATATATATATATATATATATATATATATATATATATATATATAGTATTGTAGATACTGTGGTATTGTGGTTTTGAAATTAAAGTCTTCCCAATAATGCAGTGATGTGTGACGGCATCAAACGAAAACTTGGTGGATGTAGATTTTTTCATTTTTTTTTCATCAGTTTTGCCTTGGTCAGTCTGAAAGAACTACACCTCTCAAAATCCTCTGCGCAGTGCGAAACCGGCAAGATGGGGAGGCGTGCAACACCTTAAAGCGGAGAAAAAGAGGAAGCATGCGGGAGAAGTGTGTTCGTAGTAGATACAAGGAAGTGTTTTTTTAAGACATATCATGAAAATTTCTTTAAAATCTGCCCGTAGCTTTTTGAGTTATGTAGCTAACAGACAAAAAAAACCCTGGTAAAAACCATAACCTCTTTAGCGTAGGTAATTAAGTCTGCGTACTGCTAAGCAAAGTGGGCCATCTTTGTCTCGAGCGTTTCTAAACCCACACAGAGCGGAGGGAAACTGTCCGGTGGGAGCACAGACACCGCACACCGCAGGAAATACGAGTAAAACGAGAAGCCACTTGATAAACCATCACTCTGGATATATATTTGAAGCCAACAATGCTGATCATCAATTTGTGAGGTATCTACATGATTAAAAGTAAAATTGTCAGTAAACTTTTCTAAAAAAAACCCAGCATTTTCCAAATTGATATAAAAAAAGTGTCCACTGTAGAGGACACTGCTTCTCAGAAAGTAAAAGTTGAAAGACACTAAACTGAACATTATTGTTTTACACTTGCTACACTGGATGTTTACTCGTTAGTAAACCCTTTATCAGGTAACGGCTGTATTCGGAAGATTTGTAGTGACTGGCATGAGTTGTGGTGAGTTGTGTGTGTTGTTACAGCAAGTTACCTAAATGATGGCAGTGATACGGCGGATGTGTTTGTCCTTGACCACAAGCAGGTCATTACAATATTGTAATGTCGGAAGGACTTGACGCTAAACATCCCAGCAAGCGTCCCTAGTTCTTAGAATTACATGATTATCAACAGTGTTCATTTATCCCCCATACTACTATAGCTGCCTTGTGCGTGTGTATTTACCCATGTTCTCTGTTATGGTTGTAGTGTTTATTTCTTTACGACACAAGTTAGATTATGTTGAGTAATGACTTGCCTGCATTTTCCAGTATTCTGTTAATGGGGAACTGCACTTTCTTTAAATTGTTCCTATCGTCCACAATCATTATGAGAAACAAGAAGACAAAGAAACGTTTTGGTTTTTTTCGCTTTCTAATATATACAAATCGGCTTGTTCTAGGTGGCTAGCAATGCAGCTAACGGAAGCAATCATTTCTACCTCTAAATCATTTTAAAAATGCCAGGCCAGCCTAGGGCGCATTCCAATGCGCCCTCATCTGTGCGCTCTGCTGATTGCGCCTCCAAGAGCGCACCTGCGCGTGTCAGTCCTGCTGCAGTCAATCACCGGCAATCAGCACACCTGACGTTGAGCAGAGGTCCTGCCTTCAAAAGCCTGCACAACCTGTTATCCTGGGCCAGAACGTAATCTTCTATTCGTGTACACAAATCCCCGTTCCTGCGTGACAAGCTGTGCGTCTCATCTTCCTTGTTTGTTCCCCTCTGGATTCCGGACTGCCTCCCTCGATCCTCGACCTCCCGCTTGGACACGGACCTTTTGACGCCTCGCAATACTCCCGACAACCTGCCTGTCTCACAGACATTCGAGCCTGTCTTTTCCCCTCCAGTACTTCTGCCTCTCGCTCAACACACAACAATTAATTCCCACACTTAGTCACACACCATACACACTCTTAGATTTTGTCACACTACATTCTCTAGTTTGTTTATTATTATTGTTTGTTATCATATATATATATATATATATATATATATATATATATATATATATATATATATATATATATATATATATATATATATATATATATATATATATATATATATATATATATATATAGTGTATATGTATATAATAAATCATAGAGCTAAACTACGACCTCTTTGTGGTCTGTACCGTCTACTCCCCCCAGTACATAACAGCTGTAGCAACATTGTTATTGTAAGAGTGAACACGAAGGAACTTTTCTATCATAGTAACCACATCGGCGTGCTACGGTATTAGTCGTAAAAGCTAACTATGGCAAGAGATAAGCTCGCTTCTACGTCAGCACGAAATGCGTTTGAGTTTGTAATGCACAACACAATGCGATATAACACCAATCTGTACTTACTGAAATACATGAACAATCATATTACAGTATCTGTAAAATATTAGCCCACATTTCATGTTTTGTTTGTAAACAGCTAGCTCGACAGCCTATGTACTGTAGTTGTAATAACACACATGATGTGCTGCATGTATAATGAACAACAGTATAGTGACCTAATCGATGGACAATTGTTCGTTTTGTCAAGCTGGCCGGGGACCCTTCCAGTTGATTTGGGCAATCCAATAATTTGGCATAGCTTGCTCGAAAGTTCCAGATTTGCAGCGTAACCAAATCGCAGCAGTTCATCCTCCTTTGTATATTCAGATTCAAAAAGATATGGTTGTAAATCCTCATTTGTCCAAAAATAGTCAACTTCTGTTACCAAGTCTGCCATGATTAGAAGACACTCGCGTGTTTGTTTGCGGAAGTAGGAACACACAGTAGATGCTGTAAGTCGGAAGTGTGCTGCTATGGAAACGGAAATCCTTATTTTTACAGGAAATACATTATTTTTCAGCATCAAAAGACGCTGATCTAATTTTTGTTTGTAGCTACAGTCTGGACATAAACATCCACCATAAATATGTGTACTTGTCTTCTATTAAAGATTATATAGCCGTCAGTGTGTCAGTAAAGTTAAACAAATTCACCTTAATGTGAGGAGACATTGTTGTATATTAAACATATGATATTATATAGATCAGTGGTTTTCAAACTTTTTTCACTTTTTTAAACTTGGCTCTCCATGTACCACCATAATGACCAACATTAAAATAGCGTCGTAGGCCCAATAACTCATTAAAAGGGAGAGGTTTTATTTAACAAATATATTTATTTATTTTTGGCCACTGTAAAATTGCACATAGTTTGGACAGTAACATTGTGTTTAAATATAGGAACTTAGAACACTCTACTTTAATTAAGTGATTGTTTGGCGTACCACAAGGCGGAGCATGCATACCACTGCCACAGTTTGAGATTCACAGATATAGAAAATATGATACGTTTCTCCAATACAAGTTGGGTGAGTAAGTACTTTTGTTCAGAGAAATAAATACTTGCATGTGTATAAGTCAGCTCTTTTGGAGTATTTATCAATTGATTGCTTTGAGTGTTTTTTATCTGATCACTGCATGTCGAAACATTTGTATATTTTCATATAAATGTCCTGGCGAAGTTGAAGGAAAGGACGAGAGATGTTCCGCAGAGCGCACTCCAGCCTATTTTATTCTGGCACCGTAAATCGAGTGTTGCAGGAACAAGATGAAAGGAGCAGAATACATGTGTGAAAGTATTACATCTGGCTTGCGTCCCTCTTCTCTCCACAGGAATCAGCCATCAGCCGTCAAACATAATTTAGCACTGTTGTCTGTGCCAAATTGAAATGCGGCACCAGCTGGTGCGATCTGACAGGCGAGCGTTTCACTGGACATCTTAAATACATTTCTATGATGCTGGATTTTAAATGAAGATACATTAAATTCACCCAGGAGTGGATTTGATCCCTGTTCAACATGGTGTTGAATATGAAGAGTTTTTTTGTACAAAGACGGTATCTCACAGACAACATGTTTGTGAATATTATCATTCATCCCAGGTCATTGTATTCTTAGGGCATTGAATCAATCGCAAACAGACTGTTGAAATTGTATTTCTACAGGAGAAATACTTTGGATTCGAGCAGGTGCTTAGACTAAATCTGTCCTATCTAAGCCTGTGAACATGAACTGATAAACATGCTCGGGTGATAGGTGAAACATCTTATTAGACAATCTGAATGGTCCAGTTGCGAAGGATTCAAAGCCTTTAGAATCCCAAATAGTATGTGTCCATGCACTAAATTAGTCACATTTCTCAAATAGTTCGGCTCTAAATATGCCTCCTACAGCCCATGGAAACACTTTAATTTGACCGTGTTAGGTTTTTAAAAAGTTGGACTAACACACCTGGATTATGCGATTGGAAACTAGATCTCTCAAGTGGGTGTGTGCGCCGGAGCGGATCCTTTGTATTGCACATGCGCCAGTCTCAGCGTGTGGGATACAACCAGGAAGCAGATACCATTCAATAAAAATGTAGCAACAATTGTCATAAAGAGGGGACTGTTTATTTTCTTCACAAAAGAACAGAACAGAACATTTTCTAGTGCATCGACGGTAGACCAAAGAAAAAACTAATTACATTTTAGAAGGTAGCTAAGAAAATGTACCAATAATTTGGACTCCCGAACGAAATATGAATGAGACAAAAGATAATGAAGCAGGTATATTAAAGGCAAATAATAAAGCGTACTCAAACCTCTTAATGCTGCATTTGAGCAAGCCGACTGATTTGATTTACCACACAATGGGCAAGATAATTCAGAACAATAGTAACCTTCCTCTGGATATCAGTTTGGTCTTTTCATACAGATTTAAAGGTCCTTCCATCAATCCACAGAGTCTTATGAATGAACTCCAGGACATTCAAAAGTTGTGTTTCCATGATTTTCGTCCGAAAACTCCTTCGAAAAAACTCTTCCGCTGCCTTTTTTTGCATGGGACCCAAAACATTCTTGGTAGTAGCGTCATGTTCGTAGCGCAATCCAAGGTCATTTCTTGATGCTGTCTGCTATTTATCATCAGTATAGCCATTAGAGACGTAATATTTGTAATCTGCCACAATATTACACTTAAAAGAAGTTGTAAGGATCCGCAGATGGCTAGTGTGATGTCATAGGTCAACAAGAAAAGGAATTCCTTCAACCCCACTAAAAATAAATAAGTGCCCCCCTGTATGACCAATAGTCAGAAAGTGCATGAATACTTGGACTTCATGCGTAGGTGTGAAAATATGAAAAACTTAACTTTTTTAGAAATCAGACTAATTTAGTGCAGGGAAACATATTGAAAGACAATGCAACAAATATATTTATTTCAGGGCTGTCTTCGACTAAGGATTTTCATGGTCAAATCTAATTCATTTGATTTTTCCCATCGGCGATGATCAGCCGCTACAATTTCATATGAAAACAGAGGAATTTAAATTAAAGTATGCAGCAATGGAGGAAAATGATGTCGTCGAACTGCCATTGGTTGAAAAGTCCTTGTTTAACATCCATTCTCCTTATGTCTCTAGGCAAACCCACAAGTAAATGTGCAAGCAACGCGAGTTTCAGTTTTGATACGGCTGTGTCAATAACCAACTTGCTCCCAGTGGCACCTCCACTGGTGTATGAATGTGCAGGACTCCCTTAGAAAAGAGATTCCTAATTAATTTGGGTAAATAAAGGTTAAAAATAAAACAATTACAAATATTTAAGAACATTTCTTCTTCAGCGTGTCAAAACAAATTCTTTCAGCTCTTAATAAAAAGGATTTAGAATGCAGAACCTTCTGATTCGGCCTTTGTGTTGCATAAAAAAAAAAAATAGCCTTTGTCAGACTGGGAAGCTGCAGCCAAGACTTCGGTATGAGCATGTTGGCTTGTGTGATTAAATCAACCTCAACAGGGTAAATGAAAGCCTCATAGCAGGAGTGTCCAAACTATTTTCCCAGCGAGGACCGCATACAGAAAAACTTAAAGTATCAAGGGCCACTTTGATACAGTTTGTGCATTTAAGATGCTAAAATCAATCCAAAGCAGGTTAATATGCAGTAAATGCTAAGTTATCTAAACAAAACATCCGCATCTTAACGTTGTGTTAATAGATGAAAAAGCAAATGAGTGATATATATAATACCATAAAAAATAATTATTATATAATTTTATTTCGAGAATCAAAAACAAGCTGTGGGTCAAAAATATTCTTGCTGCTTTACAGACCTGACAAGACATGATGCTCAAAGGCTGCAGTTAAACTAGCTATAATAGCACACAACTAACGCTATACTGTAGCAGTGCTCATTTTAACAGTTAATTTCATTATCCTGCAAGGGGAAATAATTGTATCACCTATCTATAAAGTCTATTTTATGTTAAAAAGAGACACTTATACATTAAAACATGAATGAATGCAATTAACTTGTGTTGTATGATTGCAGTTTCCAGTCTGGTGGCAGCTGCAGCTTCCAGGAATATGAATACAGTATAATTAAAATCATCCGGTAAGAAACGGGTGTTTTTTTTAAAAGTGATTAATTCAAACTGTGATTACAATGTAACCACTCATTTCAGTCACTGATGTGTTTTCAAACAGTTTCCTGCCCTCTTTTACGCTCTGCCCTATTTCATCATTCTTTGTGTGCTCTTAATTTCCTGAAAAAAAAATTCATGGCTGTCTTTGATTTCACCGTACCATGAAACAATTACAAAGCTTGCAAAAAAGATCATACATTTAATGTGGAGGTGCAGGATTTATCAATAACTTTGATTTAGATGCTGACTCATATGTTGATGTATAAGTCATAAATGCTTTCCTTTTGAAGCTCTGTGAGGCTGCAGGTTGTTTAGGATGTTGAGCATCAAACAAGTTGTTACTGTATACGTGATTTTTCCAGTATTTTTATTTTTAAGAACCTGTCTTATGACTTTACACCTGTTGTATACACTAATTATTATACATATGTAGACTGACTTGTGTGCTTACATCAACCACTTTCTTTTTAATGTCTGGTCATGGCTGTACATACAGTATGTTACATTCTGGGTTAGCGTTCTTAGGCAAGGCAAGGTAAAGCAAGGCAACTTTATTTGTATAGCGCTTTTCATACACAAGGCAGACTCAAAGTGCTTCACAGACAACAAAGTGAAATGAAAGAAAATAAAAGCAAAATCAAAATGCAGACAATAAAAATAAAAACAGTGCGGACGTTAAAAGTTAAAAGATTAAAAGATTAAAAGATTTAGCTGAATGCTAAGGTGAACATAAAAGTCTTCAGTCTAGTTTTAAAAGTACCGTAATTTCCGGACTATAAGCCGCTACTTTTTCCCCTCGTTCTGGTCCCTGCGGCTTATACAAGGGTGCGGCTTATTTACGGCCTGTTCTTCTCCGACACCGACGAAGAGGATTTCGGTGGTTTTAGTACGCAGGAGGAAGACGATGACACAATGATTAAAGACTGACTTTTCATATAGGCTGGTTATTTTGATAACGTACAGGCGAGCACTTTGTATTACTTTGCACCGTTGTATTATTTGTACTCTGCACGAATGCTGTTCGCCATGTCAAAGATGTGAAAGTTTGATTGAATGATTGAAAGATTTATTGTTAATAAATGGGACGCTTTGCGTTCCCAAACAGTCATCTCTGTCCCGACAATCCCCTCCGTGGTAGCAGGAACCCCTATATACTACGGTAATTACACATCAAAACCCTGCGGCTTATAGTCGGGTGCGGCTTATATATGGAGCAATCTGTATTTTCCCCTAATTTTAGCTGGTGCGGCTTATAGTCAGGTGCGGCTTATAGTCCGGAAATTACGGTAGTCAGAGTTGGGGAGAGTCTGACATCATCAGGAAGTTTATTCCAGCTATTTGTTGCATAGTGACTGAATGATGCTCTCCCTTGATTTGAGTTTATTCTGGTAACCGCTAACAGATTGGTCTCAGAAGATCTTAGTGATCTAGAGGGCTTATATAGTGGGAGCATATCAGTGATATACTTCGGCCCTAGACCATGTAGTGATTTATATGTGAGCAGGAGGATTTTGAAATCAATTCTCTGATGTACAGGGAGCCAATGTAAGGATTTAAGAATTGGTGTAATGTGCTCACATTTTTTGGTCTTTGTTAGAACTCTAGCAGCAGCGTTCTGAACAAGCTGTAGCTGCCTGACAGTTTTTTTTGGGAAGACCTGCAAGGAGACCATTACAATAGTCTAGCCTACTGGTAATAAAGGCATGTACAAGTTTTTCAAAGTCTTGAGCTGACATGAGCCCTCTAAGTCTTTTTACATTTTTGAGGTGATAGTAGGCCGATTTTGTTACTGATTTGATGTGACTGTCGAAATGTAAATCAGAATCTAAAATAACCCCAAGATTTCTGGCTTTATTTGAGGTTTTCAGGGACAGTGATTGAAGGTGTTGGACGACTTTAAACCTTTCTTTTTTTTCTTAGCGTGACCCCAGGATGCAGAGGCAGGACACAGCGTGCAATTACAATGGTAATTTAATGATTAGAAATGAAAATCTGTGCAGCTCGTAGTGCACAAAAAAACGGAGAACTTCTAGACGACCAACATACAAGTTCAACCACTGTTGGGTACCATATTTTTCGGACTATAAGAGAGGCTTAAAATCCTTTTATTTTCTCAAAAATGGACAGCGCACCTTATAACGCGGTGCGCCTAATGTACTGTATGTATTAATTCTGGTTGGTAATTACCAAAATACATTGTGTAATAAGTGTGACCAGTAGACACATAAGAGATACGTGTGGACTGCAGGTTGACGCCTGTCAACAAATGACGCTAACAAGTACAGGTAAGTAGGCTACACCAAAACTTTGATGTTTCATTAAAAATATAGAACATTACACATCCCTCAAAAGTCGTTTTAGTACAACTTTGGTAAACTACAAAACCACAACCCTTGATGGATTGTCGGAGCATTACAGCTACCGTAGTCAGACGTACTGTGCTTGAACATACATATATTATAATGGTGTGTGTATAAGGACCCCAAAATGACACCTATAAGCAGACATATTATGCAAAACCAAATGTTCTTACTTATGAGTACCTGGTGTGGTGTATTTGGGATCTGCATAAGTTCCGAAAAATTTGCACGCGTCTGCCATTGTGGTCTGCGCCAATGCCATAGTCAATAAGCTCTTTCTTCTTCTCCATTCTCTTGTTGAGGAGTATTCATCCTCCGCTGTTGCCATTTTTTATACAAAGTGGCATACTTACCTTAATCTAAAAGTAGACTCGCAATGGAAGCGCTAAAAACTGTTGGTACAAAAAAGATGATGGGGAGAAGACGCTATCGAAGTGAAGTCACGTAAATAAGACCGCCCACAAAACGGCGCATCCTGACGAGACGGTCAGAAAGCGGCTTGAAGGTGGTCTGTAAAACATAATCTATGCAACATTTTGACCAAAGAACCATCAATACATGTTATGTAGACCGCAAGGAAATGCTTTAAATGTAGAAAAACAAATCATAATATCACCCGTTAAATGCCCCTAATGTATAAAAATAGACCTGCTCATGGACAGTACGCCTTATAATCCCGGAGCGCCTCACGGTCCGAAAAATACGCTATGTATTTCTAAGGATTTAATAAGCTTACAAATTGACCTGCAACCAATCTTTGGGTGGCAACCTTCAGTTTGGGAAACCCTGATGTAAGTGCAAGCCTGTGATGTGGTTGCAATGGTTGAATAAATACAAATAAATACAAGTTATGTCCACCTCTATCATTTTTACACATAATTAGTACAACTGTATTCTGTCACACGCACCGTGAGATTTTCAACTTGAGAAATATGGCACCATCTTCAGCGCTCCATTAAAAACAGATACACATTTCAGATGCCAAACTCACATTCTCAGCACACTCATTTGTGAGTCCCAATATGCAATTATGACTACAAGATGGGAGTTCTTGCCGACTGGCAGTCTTGTCCTAATCTGCAGTGCAGCCACTCGGTTACATGTTTGCAGAAAAAAGTTACGTGGCTGTTTGCGAAGTTATATTGTACATTGCAAAATGAATTGAAGTAGACATAATCTAGATACAAATACATTTAAGAGTCTGCTTCCTGTGCTACACATTTAAGGAACCAGTTAATGTTTTAATGAAGGAACTCTATACAGTTCATCTGTGTAAAGCTGTCCTTATGGACTGTCGCAGTTACTGCCAACCAGTGGTGGTTTTGGACATTGATCTCATAGGCAATTACTGTACTCAGGGTGGGATTGTCTTAGGGGTGTCACAGGGATGAGTGGGGGGGACATATTTATTAGTGCTGAGCACTCACATGAAATGGATAAAAGCAAACTGATGAGAGACAATGGGAGCAGTGTTTTTCAACCACTGTCCAGTGTGCCGCCAGATACAGTCTGGTGTGTCGTGGGAGATTATGTCATTTCACCTATTTGGGTTAAAAATAGGGCAGCACGGTGGCAGAGGGGTTAGTGCGTCTGCCTCACAATACGAAGGTCCTAAGTAGTCGTGAGTTCAATCCCGGGCTCGGGATCTTTCTGTGTGGAGTTTGCATGTTCTCCCCGTGACTGCGTGGGTTCCCTCCGGGTACTCCGGCTCCCTCCCACCTCCAAAAACATGCACCTGGGGATAGGTTGATTGGCAACACTAAATTGGCCCTAGTGTGGGAATGTGAGTGTGAATGTTGTCTGTTTATCTGTGTTGGCCCTGCGATGAGGTGGCGACTTGTCCAGGGTGTACCCCGCCTTCCGCCCGATTGTAGCTGAGATAGGCTCCAGCGCCTCCCGCGACCCCGTAGAGAATAAGCGGTAGAAAATGGATGGATGGATGGGTTAAAAATATTTTTTGCAAGCCAGCAATTATAATCCGCAAATAATGTGCCGTTGTTGAGTGTCTGTGCTGTCTAGACCTAGGCAGAGTAACCGTGTAATACAATACAATGTCCACACAAAAAAGGATAAAAACAACTGAAATAGTCTTGGTTGCTAAAACAAAGCAGGTGCGGGGAATAGCGCTCAGGGAAGAAATTAAACCGCAACAGGAAAATACCAAACAAACAGGAAAAGCCACCAAAACAGGAGCACAAGACAAGAACTAAAACACTACACACAGGAAAATAAAAAAACTCAAAATAAGTTGCGGCGCGATGTGACAGGTTGTGACAGTACACCTACTTTGAGACAAGAGCTATAGTGACGCATGCTTGGTTATGGTTTGAATTCATATCCAACAATTTCCAGAACAACTTTTTACTGTCAGTATCAGCTGCTGAGTTTAATTTTTTAACGTTTTCTGCTGGTGGTGTGCCTCCGCATTTTTTCAATGAAAAAAATGTGCCTTGGCTCAAAAAAGGTTCAAACACACTGAATTAGAGACTGTCACCCCAAATGGACATCTCTGTAAATGTAAACAAGGAAGCGAGGACGTGAGCGTTCAATGCAGGGACACATTTAAATTAGAATTAGTGAGATAACATCATTGCAAAAACAGGCAGGCAGCGGCGGTTTCTGGCATGAAATGTATGCACGACATTGTTGAATGACTGTGTGCCACATCTGAAAAAATATCAATAGTGTCGTGAAGTGTTTTTGTGTCTTAATCAGTGGTAGTTACATTGGAGAGGGTGGGATTTGCCACGGTGCCGCATAGTTGCAGTAGTTGTGACCCCAAGATGCAAAGACAGCAGACGACGTACAGGTAAGAAGAGTATTTCATAATCAATAAAGATGAGTGCAGCAGGGAGGTGCACAACAAGCATAAGGAAAGGTATGCAGGTACAAAGCAAGATAAATAAAGCAACAACATGCAAGAAACAATCCTCCCCTGACGGGATGCCGAGGCTGGTACGGTATATAAAGAAGCCTGATTGGCAACCCGGAACAGGTGTGCATTTACAATCAGGGACAGGTGAGGGAGGCAGCAATTAGGCCAGTTGAGTGGTGGAGCCGGACCGGAAGTGGAACAAAAATAGGAGCGACAGAAACAAACATGGACAGAAAATAATGAAACACAAGAAGCATGTCATGACAAGATTTAAAAGTGGCAAAAGTTTGTTTGCGTTAAGTTAAAGTTAAGTTAAAGTTAAGTTAAAAAACATGACAGTTTCTCTTTAATCTGATACATTTCTTAAAATTTGGTCTTTTAAAATTCCATCAGTATTTGGGAACAAAAATGAGGTGAAAGAAGAAAAATTTGAGATTTGTCTGTCCGTGGCACAGGTTTCACTTTGTTGAATTTGTTTCACTTGTTTTAATGGTGCATTGAGGGACAGTCAAAAAAAGTGGGAAATCTTAAAAGGACCTGTTATATTTTTTGAACCCCAAAAATAAACAAGTGCCGGGAGCTTATGTTACGATTAATTGTTTACCAGAACATCTTTTTATCTGACATGCAGGCTGTATCACCTAGAGCATGTGCACACAAACAAACTCCGTCCCAGAAATGCAACTGACAATTTGCAGTCTTTTTTGTAAAATATACATTCAATGCTAACATTAGGACCGTAGCTAAGCTTTCAGGTCTAAGAGCTACTTTTCCCACCACGCTTTTAACCATGCGCTTTCTACAATGTAGTGGCTAATTTACTGATTTTTTTTGGTGTGACAGACCACATTCGTCCCTGAAGAGCGACACACACACATGCACACGTACACACGCATGCACACGCACACACATAATAACACAAGCAAATACACCCACACTTGACTTTCATTCCTTTGCGTGTCTTCCCTGCCGTCACGGCCATCATAATAACAACACCATTAACGCCATATCCTCTCTTTTCACTCTGGTAAATGCAACTTAAATGTGCACACATCTTCCCACGCATTTTGTTCGCCCGCACATCAACAAAATGCACTCGACGGACGCCAAAACTCGCCGCAGGGAACGGAAATCCACCATAATCAACGAGCCCCGAAAGGACGCAGAAAGAGGAAGAAGTAGTAGGTAGGCTCTTTGATGTCGTGTTAAAGGCACTTTTGTTTTTGCAATTTTGTGAACAAGCGCCTGTGTAAGTATTTCATGTTTCCATGTGGCTAATCAACGTGTGAGGCTAAAATAGGTACAAAATACAATTTGTTTAAAAATGGGGTTGGTGCAACTTTTAAGCAGGTGCGCTATATAGCCCAGGAATTATGGTAATGTGTTTACGTGCTCAAAACCAAAATTGTACGAAATATAAGGCTTACGACACTTATAGGGAGCTGCGTAAAGGTTGCAAACGGTCCCTCTAACTTGAAAAAGGGGGTCTCGCCCAAGGGTGCCATTTAAGCTAGACGTGCCACTTCTGCCAATCCCAACACTCACTGATGTCATAATGAGGTGTCGCGTGGATACATGGAAAATATATGTCAGCATTTTAAAATGATAATTTACACGGCATCATTTCTTTCAGAGAGGATATTAGCTACCTGTAGTTAATCTTCCAGGTAATCGATGAAAGCCTAAAGGGTTCTTGTGCATTACAGTGCATGCTTCTCTTTGCAATGTGTCAATTACTGTGCAGCAATTGAACATATAGATCTGATTTCGATTCTGTCTCCCCAAATCGCCGCTGCAATATTGATCAGCTTATGACAACAATGGAGCAAGTGGCTTAGGGTAAGAGACAACATATACGATGGAGCACAGTGTGACACAGGAGGATCCAACTCCAGTTGAAGTAAGAGATAAATGTCGTCTCATCATTTGGCCAGAGAGTCGTGTGAAAATAGAAGACTTGCGGTGGTATTTTGGACTTTGGAGAAAAAATGTGGAGGCCATCTGGACTCAGTTCATCTGCCATCTTATCATCTTCCTTCAACTCACTGCTTCTGCTCTCCACTTGGCAGAACTTCTTCCCCTGCACAGCTGGTGCTACAATCTCCCTCTCCGTCTCTTTTTAAAGTACTCTCACACACATGTGCAATTGTGTGTATGATTGCATATCACTCATAGCATGTGTGTGGTTTGGCCATTGCAATATATGAAGATATTAATGACACTCCATTATATATGAACATCATGTATGTTAATTAGTTCAAGTTTGCTGCTGATCACATGGACAAAGATAAGACCTTCTGGGGGAAAGTTCTGTGGTCAGATGAAACAAAAATTGAGCTGTTTGGCCACAATACCCAGCAATATGTTTGGAGGAGAAAAGGTGAGGCCTTTAATCCCAGGAACACCAATTCCTACCGTCGAACATGGTGGTGGAATATTATACCCTGGGCCTGTTTTGCTGCCAATGGAACTGGTGCTTAACAGAGAGTAAATGGGACAATGAAAAAGGAGGATTACCTCCAAATTCTTCAGGACAACCTAAAATCATCAGCCCGGAGGTCGGGTCTTGGGCGCAGTTGGGTGTTCCAACAGGACAATGCTGAAGAAACAAGTCCATGTCAGAAAACCAACAAATTTAGCTGAATTGCACCAATTTTGTCAAGAGGAGTGGTCAAAAATTCAACCAGAAGCTTGCCAGAAGCTTGTGGATGGCTACCAAAAGCGCCTTATTGCAATGAAACTTGCCAAGCGACATGTAACCAAATATTAACATTGCTGTATGTATACTTTTGACCCAGCAGATTTGGTCACATTTTCAGTAGACCCATAATAAATTCATAAAAGAACCAAACTTCATGAATGTTTTTTGTGACAAAAAAGTATGTGCTCCAATCACTCTATCACAAAAAAATAAGAGTTGTAGAAATTATTGGAAACTCAAGACAGCCATGACATTATGTTCTTTACAAGTGTATGTAAACTTTTGACCACGACTGTACACTATATGTACTATATTTGGCAATGTGTAAACACATTTTGTTTTTTTATGAATCATAAATTCTAACAAAAAATATAGTATTTTTACTGTGACAGCCCAAACTGTGTGTATGTGCCTGAGGCAATACTGTGGGGAAAGATATAATAGCGTTCCATTTGTGCATATGTAGTGTAATGCACCATGGCAGCACAGGTGAGACACAGAAGAACTCCTGTCACACTTGATAGACTTGACTGGCATGTGTAGTCGTACTTGTTTGACCCATCTGCCAAATTGTGGAGTATTCGTCGTGAGGCCACTCGCATAACAGAAGCAGTAATGAATTTTGCTGCAGATTATCCTTACAGGTCTGGATAAAATCTTCCTATGCAACATCGTCCATTTATTCGTCGTTTATTTCTCCTCCTTCTCTGTTCAGGGTCACAGAAGGTGTAGGAGCCTATACCAGCGACTTCAGGCTGAGCAGTCACTGGTGGGATGTGAAGAACTGCATTAAAGGCAGCTTTGTGAACCACTACATGACTAATTAATAGATCATTGATGCTGATATAAGCCAAAAATACTGTATTACATTTCATTATTTCACATTTTACCCCATCGTTATTTTTAGGGGTCATATTATGCAAAATCATCTTCTTTTTTTTTTTAACCTTTTGGCACCTGTTTATTTGGATTTATGATCCTCATGAATCCCGGAAATTTTAATTCCAACAATGTATATTATCAACCGACATATTTTGTCTTAGTTACGTCAGTAGATATCTCCATAAATGGTAGAGGTTTACCCAAAGAGCATTGCGCGAGTTCACCATTTCAGTTGTAGTCCAAAGTTGTAGTTCATAAGTTCCTTCGTTTTCTCTATCATCTTGTTGTGGGGCAGACTGGCTCGTACATGCACATGCATTCTCCGCTGTTGTAATTTCTAATACAAAGTAGCGTAAAGTTCTAACCTAGATCTTTCAGTACTAAACTACAACATGGCTGACGGGGTGGAGACGCAGTCTAAGTGGGCTTGGCCCGGAGGAGGACTTCAGCACGTAAAAAAGACCACCAATAAAACGGCACATTCTGAAGAGACAGAAAAATCTCAAAACATAAAATAACCCTTTTGAATATTTTTTTTCAATTGTTAAGAAACTACACAACCTAAACAACATAGCCTGATTGCCTAATTTAATTGTTACTGCTTTATCAGCAATTATTTTCTTATTATTTTGGTTGGGTAACATTTAGGTATGATCTTACATTGACAAACAGTGCATGAATCAGTTCTAAAAAATGGAAAAACTTTTTTTTTTTCTTTTTTAAATCAATGCCTTTTATTTTTTTATTTATGTTGTTACTTATTTATTTTCAAATAATTTTTGAAGAATAGCAACTTAAATATGTCAGTATCAGGGACATTCCACTACATTTTTGACATTTTCTTGTTGTGACTAGTATCTCACTATATTTAATTCTAAGTTTGATCATGCACATATTGAACTACTCAAAATGTTGTTGGTCCATTTCAACTTTATTGGTTAAGACTCATTGAGTCATGTTGTTCTACTCATAATAACCCATTGCTAAGGCTGATTAAATACTAAGTGTCACAGAAAACACAAAAATCCCTAATTGTGTCTCAAAATGTCTCAAACTAATGACAATTTAAAGGCATGAATTCCCCCAAAATGTATATACTGTTTCCTGATCAGCATCATAACAATCAATTGGCCTCATATAAACATATGACAGGAAATGGAAAAAGAAGAAGAAGATTTTAAACTACAGTCATCCCTTGCCACATTGCGCTTAAAATTTTGCAGCTTCAATAATCTACTAAGGCTATGTCTACATTAAGCTTGATAACCACTGAAACGAATAATTATGTAGTCTAAGCCCCGTTTCAGCCACATTAAACTAACGTTTAAGCTCTTCCTCCTCGGACACATTTTTACACGGCGAAGTGCGCCGTGTATTTCTTGAATCTCCGGCTCTTAGCTTTGTATGGACTCATTGATCAATTACAAACTGAGTTCGGAGAGGAAGTGACGTCAGAAAGACCGCGTCCCACACAGGAAGTGACGTCAGAAAGAACGCGCCACAGCGTATATTATAAAGCGGTTTCGTAACTCGGAGCTAACCACTGGAAATATGAAGGCGAGTCATCCAGACATGCCCGTGTTTCTCCTTCCGTCTGTGCAGATGCTTGTGGAAATCACACATGAATACCTTAAGAGATTGCAGCTATTTGGGATACAACACTTCTCAGACGGCAAGAGAACTTTCCAATGTCCGGGTCAGCTGTAATTCTACTAACCGAAAAACTTTGTCCATTTGTCAAAGGAGAGACAACGAGAATGCAGGCTACCGTGGATGTGACAAAAAAATGTAGCGTGTGCTTTGTATTACCTGGCCGTCGAGGGAAGACAACGGAAAAAAGCGAATGCATTTGGACTGGCAAAGCAGACCGTATCAGTTATTGTCCGCCATGTATGTCGCCGACTCAACGTCTAGGTCCAGAGTATATAAAGTCACCAAAAACAAACGGACAATGAAGGTGAAGGCAAAAGAGTGAGGAGTGTCCTGACCAGATATCTAGATCCCTAGATTGATTGTTGTAAAATTAAATGTTTCAGATTGTGTAATTTCAAGTGTTTATTAAAGATTTGATTAATTTATGATGTCTCAGGTGTGAATCACTACAATAGGGCCTCACACCACACTGGATTCCAGTTAATTGAAATACCACTATACTGGATATTGTTCAGATAAGTTAAATTTAAGAACTTACACACAAAGCAACACTCGAGGTGACTATGACGTGCGCATTTTCCGCGCATGTGTACTAGGTCGTGTTGCGCCGGCCGACGGAGGGGGGAGAGGGTCTTAAACGGTGGCATTGTTGTGTGTGCACACGGATAAGGTTAGGTGGGATTTACCCTGGATAGCCTTAGCCGGCTTAGTGTAAACGGAGCCTAAAACTCTTGACGGTTAGTATTACCGTTTTAAATTAAGATTTTGGAAAAGCTGTGACTGATAACAGCACTTTGATACACTCACTGACAGACTGGCGCTAGCTCACTAGCTGAAATGCTAACATAAGTACAATAGACATTAACATCTTAACCTATTGGGAAACAATTTACAATTTACCCCATTTTGGATGTATATGAACACATTGCTGTCTGAGTAACTAAGCTAGTCAATTGTGCACATTGAACCTATAAGCTGTGCTCTCTGTGACCTCATCAATAACATATCTCGATATTAGTGAGCCTTTGACGTTGGCGATTTCAAAAGACAACAGCGTTAATATATTGTGTAAAACAAGTGTAAAGGTGGCATATGGGTGTTACCGTATTTTCCGCACTATAAGGCGCACCAAATTATAAGGCGCACCTTCAACGAATGGCCTATTTTAAAACTTTGTTCATATATAAGGCGAACCGCATTATAAGGCGCAAAGAATAGACGCTACAGTAGAGGCTGGGGTTACGTTATGCATCCATTAGATGGAGCTGCGCTAAAGGGAATGTCAACAAAACAAATAGTGATTGTACTGACACTTCTACTTGCTGCTCTCTGTTCAACAACCCACTATTCGAGTTTGTCCTCCAACTGTAGCCATCTCGCTTTGTTCACTCGGAAACCCTGTTTAGTCTTCTTTACTTGGCGCATGTCATCATGTTGCTTCCTCCACTTCTGCACCATTGATTCGTTGATGCTAAATTCTCTCGCTGCTGCTCTATTCCCGTGTTTTACTGCGTGACTGATCGCCTTGAGTTTAAACTCTGCGTCGTAAGCGTGTCTCTTAATAGGAGCCATTTTTGGGTCTTTACATAAAGTTTAGGTCTGCAGCCGCCGACTTCATTTTCCCCCGAGCCGTAGAAGGGGGAAAATGAAGTCGGCGTAGTTGCGAGACCTGTTGTGGCTCAAAATTGGTCCATATATAAGGCGCACCGGATTATAAGGCGCACTGTCAGCTTTTGAGGAAATTGGAGGTTTTTAGGTGCGCCTTATAGTGCGGAAAATACGGTAATTTATTTAGATGGTTAAAACAAACTTATTCAGAAGGTTGTGAACATTTTTTACGCTCTAACAAAGACAATATTTGATTTATTAATAATAATCCTACTTTACAATTCATTTACTACGGTCACGCCTGGAACCAATTAAACAACATTAAAACATGTCTGCGATGATGTGTTAGTGAGGCAGCATACAAATAAGAGTAAGGACAATATAGGAGTTAAGTTAACAAAGCAAGAATACAATTATATCTTTATGTAGTGTATATGTCACATAAATATATTTATATTAAGTGCGTCTATGTTTCTATTGGATAAAGCCTATGGATCGCTTGCAGCAAGTGGAATAGCAGCATCCCTGCGGATACATGTCTGTGTGTGTGAGCTCGCTGTGCAGAGCGAAAAGGGCTCATTAGTGGTAGCAAAGTAACACATGGCCTGGGGCACACACAGAACCATGAAACAGTCTCTCTTTAACACACACACACATGCACACACACGTGCATATGCATACGCGCACACACATTTACACTCTCGCTCGACAGACTGAGAGCACAACAAGCCTAGTTTGTGAAAGAGTTTTATATTCTTGCGCACCAGTTGGAACTCAACTTTTTAATGACAAACAGGGTTCATTTTTCTCAGGCCATTAATCTTTCCCATGTAATCCATGTTCTCTTTTATTTATTTTTTACCGATCATGTGCCAAAACATCTTATTCCATTGGAATTCTTGTTGTCTTCTTGTTTTTTTTGAGAATATAAAGATATCTTCGCCTCCTGTGCCACAAAACTGACTAACTTCTTAAGAATGTACACCATTTGTCTTTAAAGGGCCCCAACCTGCTCACTCTAAGGGCTTTTAAAAATAATATTGAATCCCAATGGGACACTATGGTAACTTTCTTCTAATAAAATACTCCATCCATCCATCCCATCCATTTTCTACTGCTTGTCCCTTTCGGGGTCGCTGGAGCCTATCTCAGCTCATTAAACCCAAATTATGTACAGGGTAAATCTGCATTCTTCTTCCTTTGGCTATAAAATGCCTAAATTCCTCAGCTTCCTCCCTAACCATGTCTACCTTGTGGGCTCCAGCACCCCCCACATTCTCTGTTCAGAGCTGCATAGAGTCGGTCTAGATAATCATAATCATCCTAATTGGCCATGACACATGTGCATTCATGTGTTGTTTTAAAAGGCTAAAAATAGTCATTGGTATCAACATTTCGGCTTTTTCTTATTACATTTGTATCTGTTTTTCCATTGTTGCTCTTTTTGTGTTGAAACAAGACACAGTCTACAAATGTCTCCCAGGCCACACTTTGATTCACTTATTTCACCAGGAAGGCGAAAAGTTAACAACCGACAGAAATCTCCAAGTTTTGTCTTCTTAGCACGGTCGCTTCTAATGACTGCTGCTAGTCAAAGGCTGCTTGCTTGCGGAGGTGTTTTGCATGCTTCCACACTTCACCTTTTACGGTGGTGGTATTGCTCAATCCCCCGGGCTTGTGGCAGTGCCCTGCATTGCCCTATGTGGAAACTCGAATCGCAGACCAATTTTTATGTGGACATTTTTACAATTACGAACCAGCACCCAAAAAAAACTGATGTATTGTAAACAACGCCATGATATGATATTTACACATCATGTGGAACAATCATTTTAAACATTTACATAATTAGGGTAAATACCGTATTTTTCGGATTGTAAGTCGCAGTTTTTTTCATAGTTTGGCCGGCTGAAATTATTAACACATTACCGTAAAATATCAAATAATATTATTTATCTAATTCACGTAAGAGATTAGGCGTATATCAGCAATCGTCACACACATACGTCAACCAATAAAAATTTGGCGGGGGCTGGTCATGGCAGAAGTGCATTGTGGGTCATGGCAGAAGTGCATTGTGGGTCATAGCAGAAGTGCATTGTGAAAAAAAAGATGCTACCTGCTACTACTTCCGTACCTATGAAAATGGATCATTTCAACATTGGCGGTAACTTATAAAAACTGAGAAAGGCTGAACAAAAATGGCACCGAAAAGGAAATCATATACTGCAGGTTACAAGCTGGACGTAGTCAAATATGCAGCAGGAAACCGCAAGAGGGAGTGGCGCATTGTCTACCTTTGGAGATGGCAGAGTTGTTTCGAAGCAACACCGAGGAAGAAGATTTCATCGGATTTAGCGATTAGGAGTGACAGATTGTTTGGTAAACGTATAGCATGTTCTATATGTTATAGTTATTTGAATGACTCTTACTATAATATGTTACGTTAACATACCAGGCACATTCTCAGTTGGTTATTTATGCGTCATATAACGTACACTTATTCAGCCTGTTGTTCACTATTGTTTATTTATTTTAAATTGCCTTTCAAATGTCTATTCTTGGTGTTGGATTATATCAAATAAATTTCCCCAAAAAATGAGATTTATACTCCAGTGCGACTTATATATGTTTTTTTCCATCTTTATTATGCATTTTCGGCCGGTGCGATTTATACTCCGGAGCGATTTATAATCTGAAAAATACGGTACATAGATAAATAGGGCCTATGGCATACCGTCCGAATGCAGCTGAGATAGGCTCCATTAAGTGGTAGAAAATGGATGGATGGATGGATGGATGGAAGCAGAACACTCCCAGTAAGGTTTGGTATCAACAATTGGTAAGAACAATTTCCCTTGTGGATCAATAAAGTTTGCCTAAGTCTAAGTATCAAATTTTTTTTTGACAATGTAGAAAAAGTTTTATTGGCACTGAAACAAGTTTTGGCAACAAATAAATACAAACACCTATGGTCATGAGCTTTGGGTTATGACCGAAAGGACAAGATCACGGGTACAAGCGGCCGAAATGAGTTTCCTCCGCCGGGTTGCAGGGCTCTCCCTTAGAGGTAGGGTGAGAAGCTCTGTCATCCGGGAGGAGCTCAAAGTAAAGCAGCTGCTCCTCCACATCGAGAGGAGCCAGATGAGGTGGTTCGGGCATCTGGTCAGGATGCCACCCGAACGCCTCCATAGGGAGGTGTTTAGGGCACGTCCGACCGGCAGGAGGCCACGGGGAAGACCCAGGACACGTTGGGAAGACTATGTCTATGCTGGCTGGAAACGCCTCGGGATCCCCCGGGAGGAGCTGGACGAAGTGGCTGGGGAGAGGGAAGTCTGGGCTTCTCTGCTTAGGCTGCTGCCCCCGTGACCCGACTTCGGATAAGCGGAGGAAAATGGATGCAAGATTTTTGGTGGATGTTTTCGATACCAATAATTATATTTTTGTACACTTTTATTGTTTTTGTGTGTTTCAAAGGTTTTTATAATGCTTCTTTTGCTTCTTTTTTTGGTTTTGCTTCTTTTTTTTACAGTGTCAAAATAATGGCAGTGTTTTAGCATGAGGCGTCTGTGGGCGGGGTTTTACTTGGAAGCAGTTTTACTGAATGGTAAAAACACCGGAGAAGAAGAAAGGAGGACTGATGGCGTCTAAATGAAGTGTAAAAGTGATATAATATCTTTGTGTTAACCTAGATATACTTTGAGAAGTGGTACGTACATACATTGATTATGTATATTTAAATTATCCATGTTTGTCTCAATATAGCCGGGATATTTGGCAAAACTCCTTATGGAAAAATACTTTTTTACATTTCCACGCAGACAGAGAAGAACGACTTTATAATGTAAGTGTAGCTGTATTTATTCATTTAAAACATTTAACACCAGACATGTAAAGCTTGGTGTGACATGACTAACCAATTTGTGATATTGTGATTTCCTGCCTTAATTGCATATAATACAAACTAAGTAAATACGTTCAGATATCCTAAATGATATTCCACATAATATTTACATGTACATTTGAAAGTACAATCTACAGCATATTTTTAAAACATCAACTGCTATAATGTAGAGCTGAGGGAGTATTTAAAATTAATTAAAAAAATAGGCTGGACTTTTACGGGAGACATATCTATTAACAATTACATTAAAACATCTTTAAAAATAATATCTAAATAGTATTTTGTGATGCTGCTGTATGTAATTCAACAAGAAAGACAAAGCAGATCTTCTTTACCATGAATTGATTAACGTGGACCCTGACTTAAACAAGTTGAAAAACTTATTTGGGTGTTACCATTTAGTGGTCTGTTGTACGGAATATGTACTGTACTGTGCAATCTACTAATAAAAGTTTCAATCAATCAATCAAAAAGCCTTTGTGGAACATCTGGGTTTCCTTCACAGGTGTGTTATTGAGAGGACATCCAACTACAGAACAACACCATCAAGTGAGCGAAGCTGATGGTTGACTGCCTTATTACATTTGATTTAAAAAAATAAACAATCATATAATAACTATTTTATAAACTGTATCATAACTAACAAATATGAGTAATTGCTTTGAAGTTATTTTATTTGCTTTGTAAAGATAATTTATGCATAGTAATAAATTAAATATTTCAGAAATGACAGAAATATATCCTAATAACCTCTTAGTGCTGAAATAAACTGCATACCGGTATATAAAACCAATTGGGAAAGTAACAAAGTTGACCAGAATGCTTTACAAAGTAATCAAAGAGTAATAAACTGTGTCATGTTTGCAAATACAAGATTTCTCTCTGAGCAGGAGATACAACACATACAGGCCTACTCAAGATAAATGTAAAAAACAACTTTTGCTTCATAATTTCATATTGTGAAGCTTTTTTGAACTTAATTTAGAAACCCTCCGTCCTCCTTTCTTCTTCTACAGTGTTTTACTTGCATGCCTAAGTCCAGTAAAACTGCTTCCAGGTAAACTTGTTCAAAGCCCCGCCCACAGGTGCCCACCCCTCGCGCTAAAATACTGCCGTTATTTTGATACCGTAAAAAAAAAAGAAGCCAAACCAAAAAAAGAAACATAATCGTATAAAAGAGAAGCGATCATAAAAACCTTTGAAACACACAAAAACAATACAAGTACAAGTACAAACATATGAATACTGGCATCGAAAACATCCACCAAAAATATGTTTTCAATGTTTTTATTTATTTGTTGACAAAACTTGTTTCGGTGCCAATACAACTTTATCTACAATGTACATTTTTTTTCAATACCAAATCTTACTGGCCTTGTTTTGGCTCCATAAGGGCCCCCGTAATGAAATAATTAAGTTTTTTCAAAAGATATTTTTATCTGATCTAAGGACTGCTAAAAGGTCCAGAAAGATTGAGGTACTGACTAACTGTTTAATTAATGCAAAGCCATACTCAATAGTCATAACTATAAGAAGATGTTATTGTGGTGTGCAGTGGTCTGACGTCATGTTCGGAAGTCTGCTTGCTCTCGCTGTTCGCCGCTGCTGTTTGTCGCTCAAAAAGCTAAGTGCTATCTTTCTATCTGTGTGCTTCTAATTGTTTTACAGCTTTCTTTATTCCTTCTCCAACACATTTAGTAGTTTTATCAAACTTACAAAGCACCCACTCTCTGTTTCACCGCCTCACTTTTAGCTAGCTACCTGCTAAACTAGCAAAGCTATGCTAGTCCCGGTTCGAAGCTACTGTGCTCCGAATGACAGCAAGCACTCGACTCGGTGAAAGAAACAAAGTGTGTACGGCTTCCTGTTTTTCTTGCACCTTTCTCATGGATAGGTTGGCTTTACTAGAGGGCCGTGTTCGGCAGTTAGAGCAGAATCATTTTGTAACCTTTGGCGTCGCGGACACATTTGCTAGCGTTAGGTGTAGCGAGCTGACAAGCCCAGTTTATAGCAGCCCTAAGCGGCCCACAAGCCAAGGTGAACCGGTTGAGACGCATAATAGATTTAGCCCTTTAGCTAGTCCTACACACCAGTCTACCGGACACCACAGCTTAGTCGTAGGGGACTCCATCACCTGGAACATACAGCTTAGTAAACCAGCCATAATTAAATGTTTTGCCAGGGCCTGAGCACCCGAAATTGAAGCTAATCTTTGGGAGCTGACTCTCAACAGGCCTCGTAAACACGTACGACAGGCTAATCGCACCACTACCTACGCGAACATACTGTAGTTGTACACGTCGGCTTCAATGACACTAGGATGAGACAGTCAGAGATTACAAAGAAGAACATAGCTAGGACTTGTAATCTCGCTAGAAAGATGTCTCGGCTTCGAGTACTTGTCTATGGCCCCCTGCCTGCGAAAGGCAATGATGAGAGGTATCGCAGATTAGTCTCACTTAAGAAGTGGCTGGCCATTTTTTGTCGAGAACAGGGACTAATGTATATTGATAATTGGACCTTTTCCTTAGAAAAAACAGGTTTGCTGAGGATGGAAGGCGCCATCACTCTCTTTAGAAACATAGATTACTGGTTGAGTCACACTTGACTTAACTACACTAGAGCAAGTTCAGACACAGGCAATTACAGTGTCTGTTAGTCCGGGTGAGGAGTCAGTTAAGCTAGAACTAACCAGCGCCAGGCTGGAAAATACCTGCACACATAGCATTTCTCGTAGAATAATGCATTACTCACATAATGACTTTTCTGTAGTGACTGTGCCAGAGGTAGACATGCATTCTACTGAGGTGGCAAATTGTGAAGCGTTAAATCTATGGCAGCACCTAGCAAATAATCTCTTCCTAGATGTGATAACAATGATTTAAGGCGCACTACGTGAAATAGACGTAAAATTATTAATATCAGTTCTACGGATAGCATTAACAAAAATACCTCAAAACAGCCCACTACCTATAGTATGGGCTTTTTTAACATCAGATCATTGTCTCCCAAAACATTATTAGTCAATGAGGTCATTAGAGACAACAATCTTAACGTCATTGGTCTCAGTGAAACTTGGCTAAAACCAGATAAATTGTTTTCACTTAACGAGGCATCTCCTCCTAAATATATGAGTGCACATATTGCCCGTCCCCTTAAAATGGGGTAGAGGGGACACACTACTATCAAATGAAAACCTTAACCTTAGCCCTAACCTAAGTAATGAATATACTGTAAATCATTTGAGGTGCTTACTATGAGGTCTGTCACACTGCTACCTTTCCATCCGGCTGTTATCTATTGCCCCCCTGGGCCCTATTCGGACTTTATCAGCAAATGTTCAGAGTTTGTTGCTGATCTCGTGACACACGCAGATAATATTATTATAATGGGGGATTTTAATATCCATATGAATACCCCGTGCGTGGTTTCTCCAGACTATAATTGATAGCTGTGGTCTTACACAAATAACACATGAACCCATGCATTGCAACGGTAATATGATAGATTTAGTCCTTGTCCGGGGTGTCATCACCTCCAAAGTTATGGTACTCCCATACAGTAAAGTAATGTCCGATCACTACCTTGTACAATTTGAACTTCTGACTCATTGTCAACAACCTACTAATAACCAATGCTGTAACAGCCGCCACCTTAATGCTGCCACAACTACTACCACTACAACCACTCTAACCTATTGGTTAGAGTGTCCGCCCTGAGATCGGTGGGTCGTGAGTTCAAACCCCGGCCGAGTCATACCAAAGACTATAATAATGGGACCCATTACCTCCCCACTCAGCATCAAGGGTTGGAATTGGGGGTTAAATCACCAAAAATGATTCCCGGGCGTGGCCACCGCTGCTGCCCACTGCTCCCCTCAGCTCCCAGGGGGTGATCAAGGGTGATGGGTCAAATGCAGAGAATAATTTCGCCACACTTTGTATGTGTGTGACAATCATTGGTACTTTAACTTTAACTACAACTCTTGCTGGCCTACTGCCTTTATTATGTGGGCTCTATCGATAACCTCACTAACAACTTTAACAATACCCTGCGCAACGCCATTGATAGTATAGCACTGCTAAAGCTAAAAAAGGCCCCTAAAAGGTGTACTCCTTTGTTCACAGAAGAAGCCAAAGCTCTGAAACTTTCATGTACTCCCATTATTTACTTTTTACTTTTTAAATTCGATCTCAATTCTGTACACTGCTGCTGGATTAGTAATTTTCCTGAGGGAACACTCCTGAAAGAATCAATAAAGTACTATCTACTGTATCTATGTAGAAAGCTGAAAGGCAAACAGCATGCGACTAAACTTGAGGTTTTCCGTCAAGTATGGAGTGATGGTTTAATAACTTATAAAACATGCTCTTACCTTATCTAAAACTAATTAGTACTCCAACCTCATCTGCCTGAATAAGAACAATCCGAAATATTTGTTTAATACAGTAGCATCGCTAACCCAACAAGGGACTTTTCCCAGTAGCTCTACCCACTCGGCTGATGACTTTATGCAATTCTTTACTAAGAAAGTTGAACTCATTAGAAAGGAGATTATAAACATAACGCGTCCCAGCTCCAATTGAGTTCTATTAATGCAGATACGAATGTATGTACAACGGATATTCCTCTCTAAAATAATCTCTCTTTTTGAAGAAATAACATTAGAGGAACTCCTGCAACTCATAAATGGGACAAAACAAACAACATGTTTACTTGACCCACTTCCTGTAAAAACTTATAAAGGAGCTTTTTGTAATATTAGGACCTAAATATTAATAACTTATCACTTTCCTCTGGTACTGTTCCCCTAGCATTCAAAACAGTGGTTATTTATTCTGTGCTCAAAAGACCTAACCTCGATTCTGACCTCATGGTGAACTTCCAGCCGGTGTCCCACCTTCCCTTTATCTCGAAAATCTTCCAAAAACATTGTTGCACAGCAGCAATATGAACACTTAGCATCTAACAATCTCCGTGAACCCTTTCAGTCCGGTTTCAGGGCAAATCACTACTGAAACAGCCCTTGCAAAAGTGACTAATGGTCTATTGCTAACTCTGGATGGTGATGCGTCATCCATGTTGCTGCTACTTACTTATAACATTCTATTAGCACGTATCAAAACTCATATTGGTACGTCAGACTTAGCCTTTTCTTGGTTTAACTCCTATCTTACTGACAGGATGCAGTGCATCTCCCATATCAATGTGACATCAGGGTATGTTAAGGTAACATGCAGAGTTCCACAGGGTTCGGTTCTTGGCCCTGCACTCTTCAGCATTTATATGCTGCTGCTAGATGACAACATACGCAAATACGGTGTTAGCTTTCACTGTTATGCCGATGACTGATGACACCCATCGGGGGGTAGGGGGAGTGCTTAATGAATTATATTTAATCTTCGAGGTAACAACTAGGGACTGAAGATAAACGGACAGGATGTTAATTTAAGTTATGGAGGTTGAGACAATAATCAAGTAGACAAAAATCCAAATAGTGCCATAAGCAGAAGTTAATGGGCTCCATGTAGACAGATGTGCAGTGGTTTATGCATGAACCAACACACAGTGACACCTGCTGCCTGGTGAGAAATGTTGTGTTGAAGTGTTGATGCAGAACAGCGACTGAGGCTATCATTGTGAGCACACACCGCTGCAGATGTTTTGGATAATTACAGCCACTATGGTTCCAGACTGCTTAATAATATTTTCATAATAACCTTGAAACAACCCTTAAAGAGGGAAGTAACATTAAAAAAAGAACAACATCGTAAAAAAAGGGCGTGTGTCTTACCTTAAGGCTGTCGCTCGGGCTTTAGGCTTGCCGGATACCTAACAACACACACAGGCACTTATGTTAAAATATTCAGTATGGTAATCTGTTGCCAGTATTTGTGTGTGTCCGTGTGTTTGTCTGTCTGTGTGTGTGTGTGTGTGTGTGTGTGTGTGTGTGTGTGTGTGTGTGTGTGTGTGTGTGTGTGTGTGTGTGTGTGTGTGTGTGTGTGGCTGGTCATTTGACCAGAGACTGATGAAGGTGAATAATGAAACAAATTGATTGTGTCATAGTTAAAACTACTGTTGAATGATTGAAATAATTAATCAGACTAATCACAGTTTACAAATTGATTACTAACAAGCAACTATGTCTGAACTATGCCTATTTTAATGCAGGGCACAATTATATTCATATTTAACCTTTTGTATGTTTATTAAAAACTCCAAATTAAAAGACTATTCAAATAAAGCAGAAAAATACTACTTGCCATTACATAATATCTCTCTGCAATTTCTCCACAATTACTTGAAGTAAGACAGGCTGCAGATATTTAGAATAGTAACTTAAGTTTAAACATAGTACAGTAAGAATAGTAGAACTAAAATATAGCACATTTTCATCTTACACAATTAAAATGGACCATATTAGCCATGTCTCTTTATTTGGGGTGGAAAAAAGAGCATACCATATTTTTCAGACTATAAGTCGCAGTTTTTTTCATAGGGTGCGACTTATACTCAGGAGCGACTTATGTGTGAAATTATTAACACATTACCGTAAAATATCAAATAATATTATTTAGCTCATTCACGTAAGAGACTAGACGTACAGTATGAGATTTCATGGGATTTAGCGATTAGGAGTGACCGATTGTTTGGTAAACGTATAGCATGTTCTATATGTTATAGTTATTTGAATGACTCTTACCATAATATGTTACGTTAACATACCAGGCACGTTCTCAGTTGGTTATTTATGCCTCATATAACGTACACTTATTCAGCCTGTTGTTCACTATTCTTTATTTATTTTAAATTGCCTTTCAAATGTCTATTCTTGGTGTTGGGTTTTATCAAATAAATTTCCCCAAAAAATTCGACTTATATATGTTTTTTTCCTTCTTTATTATGCATTTTCGGCCGGTGCGACTTATACTCCGGAGCGACTTATAGTCCGAAAAATACGTTAGTTGTAAAATCTAGGGTTGTGCGGATTCGATATTGATATAGAAAAAAAAATATCGGATTATATAGACTTGCATTTAAAGTTTAACTCTTTGAATATAAGACTCTGATGCAAGCAGTCCTACTTGAGCAAAGCTCAGTTTACTGCTAAAAGTCCTCCGAAAGGCAGACAAGCTTGTTTTTTTCTTGCTGTGTATTAATAGCAAATGATTTGACGTTGACAATAACATAAACTACATGAAATTACATTAATAAATCAGCAAGTTATGATTCCAGCCTTGTTATTGTTTGTTTCGTGTAATTACCTCTTGCTGCCGTCCTTGCTACTTCGTCTTTTTTCCGTGTTTAGAGCTTTTCTGCCAGTGAGTTTGTTAGCCATGTTGTCCACGACTTCTATGTTCACCGGAACATCACCTTGCCCAGCTTGCCGCTTAGCCCGTGAAAGATTAATTTCTACTTTGTTTTTGTTTTTCACCCGGGCTTATTTTTGTTGCATTGCAGTTTCGTGTCTTTTTGAGTGGAATTTAATAAACACTTTTTGCAGAGCCTTCACATCAGCCTCGTTTTTTAGTTCCGTTTGACTTGACATGATGCGATAATTATCAGTCAAATATTTTAACGTAATTAAATGAATAGAGTAGGTATCACTGTTAACACATTTTTTTTTACAAAAAACATTTTTACATTTGGCATAATTGTTTAACCCTCATGTTTGATGCCTGTAATCATTTGCATTACTATTGAGATCACCAAATGCCTGGGCCTTCAATTACAGCTTGTTAGTAGGTCTTGCTGCTTTCACTTTTGTGTAAAGCCTGTTTCATGAGGCAGAGTTCAGGCTACTGATTTGAAGAAGAAAATTCCAGTAAGTTGCCTTCGAAAAGTCTTGAGCCGCATCCATTGCACGCATATACGGTATAAGCATACACCTGTATATGGTCATAATTCATCAGCGAACTCCTTGCTTCATAGCTTTTGTCTAACTGTGAGCAGAGTATTGCTTCGTACGTCTAACAATTCACTGTTACTTCCGTCAGCAGTACAGCACATACATGTCTATGCTATAACTATAGAAGGGAACATGATGTGGTATGCTTTGGATAATAAGCAGTCCTTTCTGTCCTATCATTCTAAAAAAAAATGGACTTCAGAAAGTCATCCACTTTTTTTATTTAGCATTTCTCTACACAGGCAAGTGGCAAACACAAAGTGCTTTACACACACAAAAAGAAGAGAAGAAAACACACACATACAAACGCACGCACGTGCACGCACACACACATCACTATTGACAATAACAATAACACTGAGGACTGAGGAAAAACGCCACCTTTGAGGTGTCCACACTGGAGGATAACTAAGATTAACGCCATCTAAAAAATAGTAGGGAACATATGATAAAATATATGTAGAAGTATTAAATTAAAAAGTTAAAGTACCAATGATTGTCCCACACACACTAGTCTAAATAAATAATAGATAAATAATGTAAATAATACATTAATAAGTTAATAAAAACATTGAGAGAATAAGAGTATTAATATTAGCAATAAATAAAATAGAAAAAAAAACAAGTATAATAAAAAATGTAAAACATAAGATGAGTTTAACATGATAAGTAAAAAGCCTGATTAAAAAATGTCATAGATTATAAAATATGTCTATCTAAGAATGATCAATTAATTAGAACCCCCAATACTTATATTTTAACTTAGGTTTCATTAATAAATACTTTTTGTCCACCAAAAAATACCATTATAATTATGCTGATTACATGTAACTGCTATTTAAGTAGAATAATGGACACTAGCAAGCGTTAAAAGTGATGCATGTCTTCTTACTCCACCTATCCTCTTGTCAATCAATTGTATACACAACTATATTATTACAATGACAAAAAAACCTAATTGGTTTTGCAATGCATTCATCTTCTGCTGTTGATTAAGATCAATTCGCATTTAGCTCCTTTTTTAGTCTCTCAAGGAATCAGGTGATTAACGACGCCAATGGTTTTGAGGTTCTGACAGATTGACGCAGAGCTGCAGACATGAATAACAAACCTTGTCAGATTTGTGACTCTGGGAGATTTGCAGGGTTCATGAAGAGTTTCTGTGCGAGAATATATCCCGTGAGGGCTTCAAGAAAAATAAAGGCTGCAATTACTCACTAAACCTACAAAATGCGGCTTCAGCCTGTCTAGATATTAAGAGTATTGGAAACATGAACACAGTGCTCAATCATGTACAACCAGCGTGACACAACGATAGCTACACTCACACACACAGCCCTACTAAATCTTAGACAGGTGGTCCTCGTGTTACAACGGTTTGTGGTTACGACACACTCCCATAAATCATTAATACTGTACAAAACGAAAACTAGTTATGTGCATGCAAGGAAAGGACACATGTCCATGGCAGGAGTAATACTGTACCTTTACACCAATACACTCACAGATGTTTTATTGACAAGCGTTAATACTACTCAATGAGCACAACACATACAAGAGCTCATATGCAGACAGAGGAGCTGAATTCTAAAATCCCTTTTACAAAATGGCGGAAAAGATCATCAGGACTCCTCTTCCTCCTATCTAGGAGATCGCAAAAAGCAGCTGCCTGACCAGGGCTCAGGAAATCCGCAGAGACTCCTCCCAACCCCATCAAGGACTGTTTTCACTGCTGGACTCTAGAAAGAGGTTCCGCAGCCTCCATAGCAGAACCTACAGGTTCTGTAACAGCTTCTTCCCTCAGGCCGTAAGACTCTTGAACGCATCATAATAACCCCCTCAATTTCCCCCCAAAACAGATTAACTCGCTTGAATATAAAGACAATATAACATACATCCATAAACGTGAATGTATATGCAAAAGTGCAATATATTTGTCTGTACAGTAATCTATTTATTTATATCTGCACCTTATTGCTCTTTTATCCTGCACTACAACGAGCTAATGCTACAACATTTCGTTCTCATCTGTACTGCAAAGTTCAAATTTGAATGACAATAATAAGGAAGTCTAAGTCTCAGTCTAAGTCTACGTATTAATTGCTTGTACGGCAATATGTTTAATATTTCGGCATTCATTTGCAGTGGTGAAGTGTTGCCGACGACAACCACAATATTTAATAGAGTCACATAGAAAAAATGCCTTACATATTCTTTCAAAAAGCAGAATATCTGTTCAAACTCTTGTATTAGAACTCCTTTGAATGTGAAGGTGTCCCTAATGGAGCGCCTAGTGAATCTCACAAAAAACATTTCCTTGGATCCTTATCTTCCAGATACTTGCATGTGCGAGTCGTCACCCCAGGGTCGGTGATGCAGCTTTAACAAGTCACCCCCACACAGCCTTGAACAATAACTGAACAATGACTTATCTTTCAGGATTCTGTATAAAGCATTTCCAACTGAACACATGGCTTAGAATCCTTAATTTCAGATGCCACCTTCATGCAGAGCTCGCCTTGCAGAAAATGTAGCAGTTTAAAGGATTACTGTTTGTAATTGTGAAGCGAGCCTCTCACCGTAAAGGCGAAATGCAGCTGGCTTACCAAATGTACAACTTGTTATTTTATTGTTATGCATTAGTATCAGCCATATTGTACAAGGCAGCCAGGACATCCATCCATCCATTTTCTACCGCTTGTCCCTTCCGGGTTGCGGGGGGTGCTGGAGCCTATCTCAGCTGCATTCGGGCGGAAGGCGGGGTACACCCTGGACAAGTCACCACCTCATCACAGGGCCAACACAGATAGACAGACAACATTCACACTCACATTCACACACTAGGGCCAATTTAGTGTTGCCAATCAACCTATCCCCAGGTGCATGTCAGGAAGCATTGCAATTCCATAATTGATGTCTTTAAATCCTAATCTGAGGTTTGATTGATTGATCGCATGACATCATGCTGTTCATTTGCATTTTCCTGTGCATAGTGTTTATTTTACATTTCCTTGTTTCCACTTCCTGTGCGCTTCCCTTTTCCTGCCACTTCACCTCTGCTTCCCTTACATGTTCCTGATTGACAATCAGGAGACACACCTGTCCCTGATTGTCAATTCAGCATTGTCAGCTGAACGGCGCTGGTTTATTGTCGTTTATTCGTTCGTGCTGTTTGTGTATGTTTTCTGCCTTTTTGCCGAGTAAGCTGCCTTATCCGCGTTGGTGCTCCATCGTCCATCATTAAAGTAAGTTTTACCTGCACTTTGCCTACCATTTCTGCATCTTGGGTTTCACGCCGCAGGCCACCGTACACTATTGTGACAATTAACTTAAGATATGTGTCTTTTTTAAAAAATGTACAGAAAACTGAAGACAAATATAAAATGACTAAATGACCAGCGTCTCATTATGGCCTCCTCTTAACCTACACATTTACTTGCCACATACCTAATCATACTTGTATATATCGTATAGGGATAGGTACCAAATTCGGTGCTTTTAAAGGAACTAAATAAATTCCGCCAATACTACTGGGTACTGAGACACGCAAAATCGAAAGATGCCATATTCAATATCTTTGTTGCTTGTGACTTCATATCTAGTTGCAGACTAAACATTGATGTGTACACTTAAGCGGCACTCAGAGCACACTTATCCAAACTTCCTCTACGTAATATTACAATTTTCCATGCCAACAAACCATGTGTGCCTGACAAAAAACCCTCAAAGTAAAGTAAGGCTCCACTTTTCCAAAATGCACTAAATTGATGGTACGTAATTTACATTGGCATCGCCATACACTGTACATGCTACTGATTAGCATTGCCAAGCCACGTGTTACATCAACGTGGCTTCATAGTAAAAGAGTGGGGGTACTAGACTGGCCTGCCTGTAGTGCAGACCTGTCTCCCATTGAAAATGTGTGGCGCATTATGAAGCCTAAAATACCACAACGGAGACCCCCGGACTGTTGAACAACTTAAGCTGTACATCAAGCAAGAATGGGAAATAATTCCACCTGAGAAGCTTAAATTTTTTTTCTCCTCAGTTCCCAAACGTTTACTGAGTGTTGTTAAAAGGAAAGGCCATGTAACACAGTGGTGAACATGCCCTTTCCCAACTACTTTGGCACGTGTTGCAGCCATGAAATTCTAAGTTAATTATTATTTGCAAAAAAAAAATAAAGTATATGAGTTTAAACATCAAATATCTTGTCTTTGTAGTGCATTCAATTGAATATGGGTTGAAAAGGATTTGCAAATCATTGTATTCCGTTTATATTTACATCTAACACAATTTCCCAACTCATATGGAAAATACAAGCAATTAAAAAAAATATCAAATTTGTTGAAGCACAGAATTAAGTCCCAAATATTTGGTCATGATAACACGTTGTACCTTATTTACTCCTATTTGCTACAGTGTCCATTAGGCTTGATATAACCATCTGTGACAAAGTATTTCTCTTTGGGAACGGCGTGGCGAAGTTGGTAGAGTGGCCGTGTCAGCAATCGGAAGGTTGCTGGTTACTGGGGTTCAAACCCCACCTTCTACCATCCTAGTCACGTCTGTTGTGTCCTTGGGCAAGACACTTCACCCTTGCTCCTGATGGGTGCTGGTTAGCGCCTTGCATGGCAGCTCCCGCCATCAGTGTGTGAATGTGTGTGTGAATGGGTGAATGTGGAAATAGTGTCAAAGCGCTTTGAGTACCTTGAAGGTAGAAAAGCGCTATGCAAGTATAACCCATAACCCATTCATTTCAAGGTCAATTATTCTGGATATTTTTTGCACTTCCTCTGAAAAAAGAAATTCCACATTAGTATCTGCTGTAACCTGTCTTTAACTCAGGTGGCATTGACAATCAGCAAAATATTAGTGTGTTTATTGTGTTTTCTACTAAAGTAAGCATCATGTATGTTTGGGATTCTGCCACTTGACTTTTTGTGATATTAGTTCACATGAAAAGTCAACAATGTCCACTTCATTGCAAAAGCGATTTTCCAGCAAGAATGGAAAATGCATTATTATACTTGATATAATGTACATATACTGTATTATGCAGTCTTAGGAACATGTATGCTTGATTGTATGTTCATCATAGCTTTTGCTCTTTACTGTTGCAAAGTATAAGTAGTTCTTAAGCTATTGTGGTAAATATAACTTGACAGCTGTGAACATGGATTAATTAACAAGTTATGACATGGTTAGAAGCTAAAAAAAAGCGAAGGGATAAGTGCTAAACCATAAACAAGTAAGCACATAATGCCTCGCAAACACATTTTATTTATAGTTTTCTTTGTTTTGTTTTTAGTTTATATAGGTTCTACTGTTGAACAGGCAGAATTATAAATATTTGTCCAAAATACATATTGTGTAAGTACTGCAGATAATGACAAAGCATATACTTTTTTAGCAATAGATTTTTTAAACAAATTCATAACCAGGGGTTCCAGACCTACCACAGTATCTTAACTTTGTCTTGGAGGTGACAAAACAGATGAATGCAATATCTAATAGTATATTTAAAAATTAATAACAAAATTTTATTTTTGAATACACCAAAACAAACACTAAAAAACAAGCTGCGGGCCAAATATGCTCCCTCGGCCTCACTTTGGACATCCCAGGTGTGCGGGGTTTCATTTTAGGAACGTATGATGCAAACAAATGCAACAGTAACAGTTTAAACAGTCTGAATTATTTTATTTTTTTAGGAAATACACAAAATAAGAATAACATTTACGACATGTCAGTCAATTTTTGGACCAAACGGGACATTTTTTTCCCCCATTTTCCATCCATCCATTTTATCCATATCAGAATTATCAGAATTAATGATACAGTATCACATTTTAAATACACTGAAAAAAATATGAACACAACACTTTTGTTTTTGCTCCCATTTTTCATGAGTTGAACTCAAAGATCTAAAACTTTTACAATTGCTCTCAAATATTGTTCACAAATCTGTCTAAACCTGTATTAGTGAGCACTTCTTCTTTGCCAAGATAATCCATCCCACTTTACAGGTGTGGAATATCAAGATGCTGATTAAACAGCATGATTATTGCACAGGTGTGTGCCTTAGGCTGCCCACAATAAAAGGCCACTCTGAAATGTGCAGTTTTATCACACAGCACAATGCCACAGATGTCGCAAGTTTTAAGGGAGCGTGCAGTTTGCATGCTGACTGCAGGAAAGTCCACCAGAGTTGTTGCTCGTGAATTAAATGTTCATTTCTCCACCATAAGCCGTTTCCGAAGGTGTTTCAGAGAATTTGGCAGTGCATCCAACCGGCCTCACAACCGCAGACTACGTGTAACCACACAAGCCCAGGACCTCCACATCCTGCAGATGCACCTCCATGATCGTTGGACAGCTGCTGCAACAATTGGTTTGCATAACCAAATAATTTCTGCACAAACTGTAAGAAACCGTCTAAGGGAAGCTCATCTGCATGCTCGTTGTCCTCATCGGGGTCTCGACCTGACTGCAGTTTGTTGTTTTTAACCGACTTAAGTGGACAAATGCTCACATTCGATGGTGTCTGGCACGTTGGAGAAGTGTTCTCTTCACGGATGAATCCCAGTTTTTACTGTTCAGAGCAGATGGCAAACAGCGTGTGTGGCGTCATGTGGGAGAGCGGTTTGTTCATGTCAATGTTGTGAATCGAGTGGCCCATGGTGGGGGTGAGGTCATGGTATGGGCAGGCGTATGTTATGGACAACAGATGCAAGTGCATTTTATTTATGGCATTTTGAACGCACAGAGTAACTGTCACGAGATCCTGAGGCCCATTGTTGTGCCATTCCATCACCTCATGTTGCAGCATGACAATGCACAGCCCCATATTGCAAGAATCTGTACACAATTCCTGGAAGGTCAAAACATCCCAGTTCTTGCATGGCCAGCATAATCACCGGACATGTCACCCATTGAGCATGTTTGGAATGCTGTGAATCGGGGTATATGACAGTGTGTTCTATTTCCTGCCAATAGATAGATAGATAGATAGATAGATAGTACTTTATTGATTCTTTCAGGAGAGTTCCCTCAGGAAAATTTATATCCAGCAACTTGGCACAGCCATTGAAAAGGAGTGGACCAACATTCCACAGGCCACAATCAACAACCCGATCAACTCTATGCGAAGGAAATGTGTTGCACTGTGTGAGGCAAATGGTGGTTACACCAGATACTGAATGCTTTTCTGCCTCTGCCCCCCCACCACCCCCCCACCCCCGACACCCAATAAAGCAAAACTGCACATTTCAGAGTAGCTTTTTATTGTGGGCAGCGTAAGACACACCTGTGCAACAATCATGCTGTTTAAACAGCATCCTGTAGTGCCACACCTGTGAGGTGGTATGGATTATTTTGGCTCGGTCACACAGATTTAGACAGATTTGTGAACAATATTTGAGAGGAATAGGCCTTTTGTGTATATAGTAAGTCTTAGATCTTTGAGTTCACTTCATGAAAAATGGGAGCAAAAACAAATGTTTTTTGTCTTATTTTTGTTCAGTATAATACATTGAGATTAGTATCATGTGTAATGTTTAGTTTTGGCATTGTTCCCATCAATTTCAGTGTTTACTAGGGGTGCAACGGTACAGGTAACCTATGGTACGGTCTGTACGTATGTTTTTGGTCCACAGTTTTTGGTTCTATTTTGGTACCTTTTTTGGGTTTAAAGAAAAGAGCTTTTTTCCTCTCAAATTTCTTTTGTTATTTTGTTTGTCATCAAAAACTGCACCATGCAGTAAATATCAGTGATATACTGAATACATATGAGTTTTCTTTTAAGTTAACAATTACTAAACAACACTCCCTAATGGTAAATTGCCTTTTATTCCTAGATTACTTGTACACATAATTGCTCCTACTTGTAAGAAGCAAGTGGTTTGGAAACTGTATCTTATATTTAATAAAATTACAATAAAATAAGTACCAACACAAAAAACAAGATGAATGATAATTTCAGGGGCTTTTATCCACAAACTCAAAAGTGATTTTAACAATAAAGTGTCAGCAGAGGTTTATTTAGTAGATATTATATCTGAGTAGTTGAATATACACAAAAACAAAGTATGACTCAAAAATATTTCGATATAAAAATGTTTCTTTCAATTACCTTCGTAGGTAAGTTAGTTCTCCCAGTCTGGATCAATAATTCAGTCACAAAGACATTCTGTGCCTGCCTGCAAGTCCGCATTGGGGACAACATTTTTGAATGCACCAAAACGTTAGCGTCTATAGGCAGTGAGACGCTGTTTCTCACTGAAGACTCGGCTGCTTCAAAATGTTGTGTTTGAACTTCACAATGGACATTACGTCATAGGGAGCCTGACTTTTGGTGACTGTGGACATGCACACAAACACATGTACACAAAAACACACGCACGCAAAGGACTGTAGTCCATAAGGGTGGATTGTGCGGTGCAGGGCGGACAGAACGATATTTGTTGCACCCACTGTGTTTACCATACGTTCATACTAGTTTTGGCTTAACCTCTTAAGAATTCTCCATATTCAGCATGTTTATGCGGAGACTCTTATTTTAAAATATTTTACTTTTAAAGGCCTACTGAAACCCACTACTACCGACCACACAGTCAGATAGTTTATATATCAATGATGAAATCTTAACATTGCAACACATGCCAATACGGCCGGGTTAACTTATAAAGTGCAATTTTAAATTTCCCGTTAAACTTCCGGTTGAAAACGTCTATGTATGATGACATATGCGCGTGACGTCAATCGTTGAATCGGAAGTATTCGGACACCATTTAATTCAATACAAAAAGCTCTGTTTTCATCTCAAAATTCCACAGTATTCTGGACATCTGTGTTGGTGAATCTTTTGCAATTTGTTTAATGAACAATGAAGACTGCAAAGAAGAAAGTTGTAGGTGGGATCGGTGTATTAGCGGCAGACTACAGCAACACAACCAGGAGGACTTTGAGATGGATAGCAGACGCGCTAACCGGCGACCTCACCTTGACTTCCTCCGTCTCCGGGCCGCCGACTGCATCTATGATCGGGTGAAGTCTTTCGTCGCTCCGTCGATCGCTGGAACGCAGGTGAGCACGGGTGTTGATAAGCAGGTGAGGGCTGGCTGGCATAGGTGGAGCGCTAATGTTTTTAGCATAGCTCTGTGAGGTCCCGTTGCTGAGTTAGCTTCAATGGCGTCGTTAGCAAGAGCATTGTTAAGCTTCGCCAAGCTGGAACGCATTAACCGTGTATTTACATGTTCATGGTTTAATAGTATTGTTGATTTTCTGTCTATCCTTCCAGTCAGGGGTTTATTTATTTTGTTTCTATCTACATTTAAGCACGATGCTATCACGTTAGCTCCGTAGCTAAAGAGCTTCACCGATGTATTGTCGTGGAGATAAAAGTCACTGTGAATGTCCATTTCGCGTTCTCGACTCTCATTTTCAAGAGGATATAGTATCCAAGGTGGTTTAAAATACAAATCCGTGATCCACAATAGAAAAAGGAGAGAGTGTGGAATCCAATGAACCCTTGTAGCTAAGTTACGGTCAGAGCGAAAAAAGATACGTCCTGCACTGCACGCTAGTCCTTCACTTTCACGTTCCTCATCCACGAATCTTTCATCCTCGCTCAAAGTAATGGGGTAATCGTCGCTTTCTCTGTCCGAATCTCTCTCGCTGCATTGAAAACAATAGGAAAATGTGAGCAGCCCTTCCTCCTGTGACGTCACGCTACTTCCGGTATAGGAAAGGCATTTTTTTAATCAGAGACCAAAAGTTGCGAACTTTATCGTCGTTGTTCTATACTAAATCCTTCCAGCAAAAATATGGCAATATCGCGAAATGATCAAGTATGACACATAGAATGGATCTGCTATCCCCGTTTAAATTTAAAAAAATAATTTCAGTAGGCCTTTAAAGTGTCACTTCTCCTTCCGGTTTTGCCTATGTTATGATCACCGCTTTCTTTTGGTGCAAAATTGGCCATCTGAGTTTTACGCTTTAACAAATATGCCCGAATCCGTACACGATTGCCTACTGCTTGCCGATGCACTGCACCGTTGCCTTCCCAGATTGCTGTGCTGCAGAGGTTTTTTATCTTTTTGATGAAAGTTAGACTACGGAAGGTATTCAAACCAGAGGCTGACGGAAAACAATGGCAAAATACTGTAGTTTGGTGGATAAAACGGGATGTTATCAGGTATGCACCAGTGACTCTGCTTCAACGTTAGCAATATGACCCTTTGTGCGCACAATGTGGTTTTCTGAACGTATAATTACTTTTCAGGGCGCCGATGTGGAGACGACTTCTGAGTGTTTCCCTGTGTTCTGGACATTTTACCAGCTGCAATTGAACTTTTATAGAAAGCCAGAGCTTTTAAGTCTGACCTTGCTTTGACCAAGGTGATCTGTCATCACAGAGAGAAATGTGCAGGCAGCGAGAGACAAAGGACATTGGTGCAGTGGTAATTGGGTTGCTGTTTTTCTTCCAGCTTTTAAAGTCACCAGGAATATCTTGCTTTCCTCCTCTCTGCCTCTCTCTCTCTCTCGCTTCCTTTCCTCTTTTTGCATCCGCCCATCTTTCCTTCTTCTTTCAATTCCCTGCCCTCTTTCGTGTCTTTGCTCAGTGCAAAAACATATTCATCATACCCCTCTGCTGCCCTCCCTGCGCCGTGCCACAGAATACTAATGACAGTGTGTCTGCGTCTGTGAGGCTGCCAACATTTGTGCAACACGCACATGTCTGTGTGTTTGACTATCAATGCATGTGTGTGTTGCGTTTTACTCCAGGCTATAAAAGCTTGATAATACACCATGCACTCATTTGCTATAAGCCTATTAACTGCATGCACAGAAAAATGCCACTGGATTCATGTCAGCCTTTTTCTCTTTGCATTTCTCTCTCCTGTCTGCACTCTTATCAGTATGTCTGCTCTGTCTTTGTCTCTCCATTTTCTCTTTTTACTTTCTTTTCTGTTTATTCTTTCCATATCCATCTTGCAATGTCATGCTGGAGGCTTAAAGCAATAGTTCAACAACTTTGGAGAGATTCACTTAATTTCTCAGAGTGAGCTCAGGAAATGATTTGCATCACATGTCTGCCGTTCGTATATAAAGATGCAAAGAAGCGGGCACCTTTAGACCCCAAAGTAAAAAATACAGTTCAATCTTCATGACAATATTGTGTGAGTCACATCTTGATAAATCAATAGAGCATAACCTTCTGCGTTACGTATCCTATCTAGCCAAAGCATTTGAACAAACATAGTGCAAGCATGCACAACAAAACTTGGAGTGAGACTCCTAAAGTGCACTTTAGCTTCACTGTAATCATGGACATATACATTATACTATTATAGAAACCACTTGCCACAATTCTGTAATTAACAGATCCACTTTCACCATGATTGCAATAACTAAAACCACTGCAGAAAACCTGCCAGCATTCATTACCATTATCTCTATTACCTCATAATTATTCAATTAGACATCCAACAAAAAATGAGAGGAACTAGTTTTAATTAGCATTGCGTGGACTCCTTGATGAGCACTGACACCAGTGGAAAAGGGTTAGTGGCTTGACGCCCCCATTGAGTGCAAAAAAGATCGAGATGAGAGTATGACAAATCTCATACATAATCAATTCTATGTGTAGAGCATCAGGTTATTTATGAATGAGTGTGCAAAATCCTTTGGTACATTTGTGTTGTTAGTCCAATTTGATTAATTTAATGATTCAAAACTCATTTCATGCTCCTTGGGGTCCTTCATTGGACTGTGACAAGTGAATAATTATGGACACTTACTGTAAGAGTTTAATTACGATACATTTGCTCGCCGACTCAATGCGACTTTGCAAATTGATTATGGCAAGTAAGATTTTGAACTCAGCATTGAGAGAAGTATACCCATATGATATTATTAATGACAATAAAACTGTATATCGAGTATAACCTATCGCAGGGATAGTCTGCACCATACTGTTTTAGGGGCCACATTTTAAGAAAGCTAAGGACCGGGAGCTTATTAGTCTTATTCTGTGAATTCTAGAGAACCGGCGTACCTTACTGTAGACATTAGATTTTGGTCTTTTTATTTTGTCAGTGACAAGAATGTTTTTCTGTTTTCTGCAAAAAAGCCATTCAAAAACAGCACTCTAGTGTTTTTAAGAATGAACTCGCAGACCACCAGTTGAATAGTCCAAATGGTGAAAAAAAGAGGACCTAAAATTGAACACTGAGAAACACCACAAGCCTAACTAAAGAAGTCGAACAAATGACTACAAACTGCATCTGAAGAAAACAAGCTACAGCAATACAATAGTTACATAAATCACATTTGTGAAAAAAAATTTAAGTGCCAAAAAGGAGAGAAGATTTAAAAGGGTGCCTTGAAAAACGCCCAAGTTATGTAAATTACAAGTTTGGACCCCATTGTTCTATGTCTGCTAGCAAGGTTAAAATATCAATGCAAGGATCTGCCAATGTGTTTACGACAAACTCCCATAAAGTATTAATACTCTACAAAAAGAAAAAGAAGAACTTGGAAAGTAGAGGAATTCAGGGGGGGGGGGGGGGGGGGGGGGTGCATGTTGTATCAACTAAAGCCCACACTTAAACTTTCCACGTGCAAGATTGAATCTATTGTAACCTATTTTTATGGGCTTTCCTCTTTGTGATGTTAATTCCTGTTACACGCTGTTATACAGTATATGCCTTGCGCTCTTATTTTGAAGGCGCTAAGAGCGGAAGTGATGTTTTTGAAAGAAGGTAAATAAAGTGGTCCTCGTGTAAACTGGAGCCTCCGTGTTTATTATTTTGTAGTTTCATACAGTATATGCGACATTTATAAACCCTCGGTTACACTATTTAAAAAAGTTATTTAATAAGAAGCCAAAAAGTGCAAAAACAATAATGTTCATGTTGGAGGAGTTGTGAATGACCGCAGGGCCACAACATTAGGTACACCTGCAGACTGCAGCACGGATTTCTTATTTCATTCATTCACAACTCCTCCAACACGAACATTATTGTTTTTGCACTTTTTGGCTTCTTATTAAATAACTTTATTAAATAGATTAAATCTTGCACGTGGAAAGTTTAAGTGTGGGCTTTAGTTGATATAACACTCCCGTCAGGGGGTGCATTCTACGACGGGAGTGCATTCTACGACGGAAGTGCATTAATCCAGCACAACAGCGGGGCATGGACTTCATTTATAAGTAAAGGTAAGACCATAATAACGTTTTTTTTAATTAAATATGCTTTTTTGTGTGCTACAGTTTGTATGTGTAAAGTTAAAGTTAAGTTTAAGTACCAATGATTGTCACACACACACTAGGTGTGGTGAAATTTGTCCTCTGCATTCGACCCATCCCCTTGTTCACCCCCTGGGAGGTGAGGGGAGCAGTGGGCAGCAGCGGCGCCGCGCCCGGGAATAATTTTTTGTGATTTAACCCCCAATTCCAACCCTTGATGCTGAGTCCCAAGCAGGGAAGAATGATGGTATGAGCTTTTAAACATAATCCGTTAACTGCTGCCAATCAAATGGTGAATAAGATACTCTTTAGGGTTCATATGTTTGTAAATCTGACTGTGATGAAGTCAGTGCCTCACCAGCCATGAACCTCACCGCACGTCACTGGTTATTAGTATCAACATTTTAGCTTTTTTACATTGTGCCCTTTTAGCCTATTTTACACATTTGTTTTGTTGAATTTTATTCGTACACTGTGCTGCAGGCCAATAAAAACAACAACCATAGCGTCTACTATTAGTGGGCATGTTGTGTGCTATTTACTAACACTGCATGTGCAATTGTAAAGTGGTGCAGACCGCCTTATTTAAATGAGGATTTTGTGTGTACTATACGGGGCATCACCACAGAGACACTCATTTTTTGTCATTCTGTCATTTTGTCATTCAAATTTGAATGACAATAAAAGGAAGTCTATGTATAAGTCTCTCTATTTACTGCACATTCATGTTATGCATGCTCCTACCTGTGGCGTTATGCTATGTTATCAAACATGCAGGAGACATATGCCACTTTTTATGGACATTCTAGAAGCAGTCCTTCAGTGGATCTACAATGAAAACAACTCATCAGGAGAGAGGCTGCACTTACTCCGCTCAAAACGCAAAAAAAAAAAAAAAATGCACACTTAAAGTGGTGTGTTTTATACAAGAAATATTTTAATAATATATATTATTTGTGAAATAAACGTCACTTAACACCATTAAAAAATACTAAATGACACCAAAACTCAATTTGTTTTAATCATCCCTTAAAGTCCTCTAGCAGCTATACAATTATAAAATGATGTTGCTGAATAGAAGATATGTCTAATTTTTTTATTTATTTCTGACCGCACAAAATGTTGACACAAATATAGGGTGGAGGATTCTCGTCTGTCCATCGTCTGTTTGTGAAGCCCTGTGTAGAACTGTCGGTATGCACGTCCTTCCGACACATGCTAAATAAAACGCCAAATAGTGCATGGAAAGCGGTGATTAGTGTTGATATATCACATTGTGCATGCTAAATAAATATATTTGCATCTTCTCCTCCCAGTATTGTGGGTGATTTGATGATCAGCATATATTTTGCGTATTATTGAAGACAGAAACACAAAATGGATTGCACGCCTTATTCTGCTCACTTAACATATGCAATCTACTTTGCGTACGTTTAGTAGATTAGCTTTGTTTAATTTAGTACACGTAAACCTTTAGTAAATCCTAGGTGACCGCATAATTGATATAGTCGACTAATCCTGAGGAGAGTTGATGATTAGTTGACAATTAAAATAGTTCTTAGTTGCAGCCTGAGTTGAAACCAAACCAAAGAGAGAGGATGAGGGATTACCATCAGAAGTAGACATTGATGTCAATGTCAATCCATTTCTGGAGGCAGTGGAGGTTTTGAAGAACCCTAATAAAAATAGTAGCTCTTTGAAGCTAGAAACGCGACATCTGAGATGAGTCTGTCATTGACAGTTGAACTATGACAGAGATTTGAGAGTCAGGCCCTCTAGTCCAACACACATGACCTCCGACCTCACCAATGTTCTGCTGAATGAATGGATGAACTGCACCTCCAGTTACAGTATTTTGCCTATACGGTTACCTAATTTCTAGCTGATTGCAAATGGTGTGATGCATGATTCAGCTGATGACACGAGGCAGGAAACTGATTTAAAATTTGGATGAATGCTTTCAGTGAAATGAATTAAACAGATGTCGAGACTGACGAACTAATCAGTACCAAGAAGATCCGGTTGTGCATGAATGAAAGGCAAATAGTTGAAAGTCAAAACGAAACTGAGCAATGCATACGCTGCAGGGAAAACTCACCTGTTGCTCGGCCTCTTCTTCGTCGCTGCTGATCTTCAGGTCATCCTCCAGCATTCTGCATTAATAGAAAAGAACATGTTTGACTGCAGCCCTGACCTCAACATCTGCTTCAATTAGCTTGAATACGGCGTGCTGTGAGCTGTAAAGTGTCGTCCTCATGGCAAATGGATTAATTGCACAGCCAAAGCAGCGCTGGCTTATGTTAGGAACTGAAGAAGAGGACGATAGACTGTGGTGTAGAAAAAACAAAAAACAACCAGATGTTCTGAGTTTGGAGAGAGAAGCCAGATTGTTTTTTCACCTGGAAACTTTTTGTCTGGAAAACTGCTGACCTGCTGCCAAGTATTCTTTGGTAACAATAAAAAAAATAAAAATAAAATAAAATAAACATTGATTGATTGAAGAAGAGAGAGCCCACTCAGTCAGGAGTCCCATGGAAGGAAGATGTTCTCATCTTCCAATTGCAACAAAAGTAAACATACACTATATGCACATATACTTGTGATTGTGTGTAAGATGACCTCCCCGGTAGCAAATGATTCTGTATTTATGCGCCGAGCATTGGCAACTTTTATTGCCTGATATAAACCATCCGTGCACGCTACTGTTATTTTGAGATAGCATTGCTATTGTTATGACAGGAGAATCCCCTAAAGGGATTTTTACCGCCTCACGAAGCGCTCTCTTCAGTGCTCTCGCCCCTAAAAAACACTCTCCGGTGCTGCGGCGTTTTCAGTTGGGACCGCGCGAGTCGTGAATGAGTGAAGCGCAATGAGAAAAGCATCACAGATAAGGGCGCAGTGCAGCACATAGGCGATGATAGATATATTTGGATAAATGAAAAATGGAGTCATACTTTATTTCATAAGAAGGGACAGATGGGAAGAGGGAGATAGGGAGGTAAGATGGAGATGATAATGACAGGGAAGAGGAGGGCAAAGACCCGGGAGAGGAGGAAATGTGGAGGGAAAATGAATAAAATGCAAGAAAGAACGAGTGGCAGTCAGTATTCAACCTTTCATTGAGCTCTAAAGCCCATTTAGGAACTTAAATGAAACCTCACACCTAACTATTAAGCTGTGCGACGACACAATATGAGTCCTCACAACACAATGAAAATACGAAAACTCTTTTAAATTTTTTACACCGCTTGTCCTCATGAGGGTCGCGGGTGAGCTGCAGCCTATCCCGGCTGACTTGGAGTACACACATACTGACAAACGACCAGTCATACCGACATGTGTATGGACAACTTACAGGCAACAATTACCGTATTTTCCGCACTATAAGGCACACCTAAAAACCTCCAATTTTCTCGAAAGCTGACAGTGCGCCTTATAACCCGGTGCGCCTTATATATGGACCAACATTGAGCCACAACAAACCTAAACTTCATTTTCATAAAGTTTAGGTCTCGCAACTACGGTAAACAGCCGCCAAATGATTTTTCCCCCGTAGAAGAAGAAGCGCTTCTTCTTCTACGGTAAGCAGCCGCCGACTTCATTTTCCCCCGTAGAAAAAGAAGTGCTTCTAACCCAAAAATGGCTCCTATTAAGAGACACGCTTATGACGCAGAGTTTAAACTTAAGACGATCAGTCACGCAGTAGAACACGGGAATAGAGCAGCAGCGAGAGAATTTAACATAAAAGAATCAATGGTGTTTAATTCGGACACTGAAGAAGAAGAATTTGAGGGATTTGTGGATGAGGAATAACTTAATAAAGTGAGCTTTACATGTTTATTTTGTGTGTTGTGTTGTGTGACATTAACGTTTGAGCAACGTTGAGTTATTGATATATTGTTATTGCTCTGCACTATTTCGAGTGTTACTATATTGTGATTGCACTAATGTTTGATTTACCGTAACAGTATCACTGTTTTTTACGTGTTTATTGAATCAGGGAAAAGTTCCCCTCCACTATGTGATACAAATGTTGCACTACATGTTATACCTTGCTGTTGTTAAAAGATAAACAAAACACCACGTCACTGACTTTACTTTTTTAAATAATAAAACAGCTGTTTATTCATTTTGGGAGTGAACAGAGTTGTCAGAACGCTGGTTTGTAATCTATTAATAAAGTTTGACTGACCTATCTGACTGTTTTGTTGACGTTCCCTTCAGCGCAGCTCCATCTAATGGATGCATAGGTGCGCCTTATAATCCGGTGCGCCTTATATATGAACAAAGTTTTGAAATATGCCATTCATTGAAGGTGCGCCTTATAATCCGGTGCGCCCTTATAGTGCGGAAAATACGGTACACTGACAAGCATGTTTTTGGGAATGTGGGAGAAATTTGAACAGGGATCTCGACTGTCAGGGAGATGTGCATTGGTCAATATAAATGTAGAATGAAAACATTAGAAATTAAATAATTAGGATGCTATGATACTTATCACAACAATAAAAAAATGGTTATGAATAAATAAAGTTAAAACAATTAAAATTCAATAGCCTTGTAATGTTAGGTATTGTTACAGTATTTCAGTGAGCAATCTATAAATGACCAATACAATTTGACTTACGCATTGCAATTTAATATTTTTATTACTACATTACCTCAACTTAAGAGTGCTCCAACTTCAAAGTGTTTTGAGATAAGAGCTGTCTCGCAGCTAATTGTTATGCTTAAAGTTACGAGCAACAATGTGAGTTTCAAGCATCCCCCACTAGTTGGCATAGCCCTAATGTCACAGTGAACCCCTTAACATTTGGTATTACTTGTTAGCATCATCTTATAGCTAGATATGGACATAACTTTGTTTTTCCAACCATAGGAAGGAAGAATGTGAGTGTGAAGTGAGATATTCTTTAAATTAAAGAAATAAATCATCAACATGACCAAGTGTGTTGCCAAATTGGTGAACCTATTCAAGCATAGCACTGCTAGTCTGCCCCACACTGAAGCAGAATAAGTCTAACGCCAGCAAAGAATGTTAAACGGCAGATGTTTATCCATGAAAATATGGAGAAGCTGCTGAAGGTGTGTTTAATGGAGAAGCAGCTGAAAAGAGATACCGTAGAAGTCCAGTCTCCAAGGTATATGATGTAAATCTTAACAATGTTCATTACTTTATAAAGTAGTTGTTAGTAGTACATTCTATTTTATTGTTTTTATCCAAAATGTATTGTCTAAAAATGTGTTTTCTTTTTAAAATGCACATTTTTTTGTTTTTGTTTGGGGGAGGGGGGGAGAGCACCAATTAAATGTATTTCAATGCATTTCATTGGGCGGCGTTGATCTGAGATACACGTTTTTGGAGTTAAATTTCTTCTGCATGTGTTTGCAATACATTTCCACTTCAGAGCATTTACAAATGCATATATTCATTTACTGTCTTCTTTTTGTAACACAGTGAATGATTAATATGCAATGCAATAAATAATGATGTCATCCATGATTAACGTACTGAAATGAAGAATATCTCGTTTTCAATAAGGTTGAAAGTATTTCTCACAATTCTTCTTCCTTGTACTTTTTACGCACTTTTAATTTGAACAACCTCTTGAACTGGATCATATTAGTACAATGTTTATCTTTTTTGCTTAATCTATTCCATAATTTAATTCCACATACTGATATGCTGAAGGTCTTAAGTGTTGTACGTGCATACAAATGTTTTGAGTTATTTTTTCCTCTAAGGTTATATTTCTCCTCTTTAGTTGAGAAGAATTGTTGTACATTCTTGGGTAGCAGCCAGCAGGTTATAGTTTGCATTGTAGATAACATTAGTTATTTGCAAATTTACCAAACCGTTGAATTTCAGTATTTTTGATTAAATAATAAAGTGTTTGTATGTTCTCTGTATCCAACATTATGTATTATTCCAACAGATCTTTTTTGTAACAGATTTAGTGACTGAAGTACACATTTGTAGTTATTTCCCCATATTTCTACACAATAACTCAGATATGGTAACACTGGCGAGCAGTAGAGAATATGGAGTGATTTTTGGTCCAGAACATATTTGGCTTTGTGCATTATTGAAACATTTGATATTGTTGTTCCGTGTTGTCCCCGCTGGACATTTCAATAAAACATCACATTATAAAACCCATCTATGAACAATTTGTTCAATTAAAGCTGAATGATTGTCTAGACAGGGTGCCTGACTGCTTAGTTGACAGCTATTACTACGATATTTATATATATTTATATAGGGCTATATAAGTAAACTTTAATTGATTGATTGATTGACTTGCTCCCACATTGTTTTGTTTTGGCAGTTTGTAATTTTGCTGTTCAAACAATAATAATGCATTTCCTTTAACACAGGAAAACAAGGAAAAGTGGTAAATAAAACCTAAAATATTCGAATTACACTCCCAAGTGATATAAAACATATACTGATAATTATGATAATTCGGCAGTTCAAATCCGACAAATTTTTTTCCTGTAGGAAATGTAATCAATGCTAGCCTCTGACTTTAATTCACCAATGAAGCGAAATGACTGCTACTTCAGAACGGGCTTGACTTTTTGTTGCAGGATGATTGAATCATCTTTTGGCCAAGTATTAAGAATTTCCTACTTTAATGAGTAACAACATAGAAAATTAATTATATAGTTAATACAAAAATAATACCTAAAGTGTATTAAATACAAATATATAATTTATTATAATATGCATCCATATGTGTATGTATAAAAATTAGAGCTCTTATAAATAACAAGTTAACACGTGATTAATTGCAAAAAACCAACATCGCATTAATCACGTATCTACACAGATTAATCACACATGTTTTTATGTACATGGTCCTTTCAGGTCAGCATGTACATAAACACCTGAAAGGTGGGTTGCTATACGCTCAGTGATCAGGTCAAGGCATACGTGAGGAGACTCTGAATGTTGTGCTCGCTGACAAATTTCGCTTAAAAATAAAACCTGACTGGACTTTAGAAAAGACTGTTAGCAAGTTTGGAGAAAATGAACGATGTGCTATCAAGTAAAACATTTAGAATGAGTTCCTGCATGACATTCTGACGATAAAATTGTATTTGTGTCAAGATATTTGGCTTTTTTTTAGGTTATTTTAAATTATGCAAGCAAGTAAGAACCTATAATTAACCATGATTAATCCAAATTCAAAAGCTTGATTATTTTGATTTATTAAAAAAAATGACAGCACTGGAAAATATGAATTTGTATTATTGACGGTTTGTGTTCCATATTTCACACAATTAAGATCAGGGGTGTCCGAACGTGTTCCAGTGAAAGCCATATACTGAAAAATTAAAGCATGTAGGGGCCATTTTGACACTTTTCATTTTCAAAACCAATACAATAAATAGATTCCTTCACCCTGTTGAGATCCCTCAAGTTTGGCCCCGGGGACTTGGAAGCGTCTCAGTCATAAAGATGTTAAAAATAAGTTGTGGAGAGGCGGGGCCGGCAGACCGACAGCGAGGCGTGCCCCGCCGGGGCCAACTCCGAGATGGCGGCGAGGAAGCGGGGACGGCGAGCGAGCAGCGAGGCGGGGCGCGCCAAGTTTGACACCGCGAACCTCAGGTGCAGGAATCGCCTGGCTGGGCACAATCGTCTAATCACCTCTTAGTGTGTAAAAGAGCCACAGCCGAGAACGACGGGGCAGAAGGAGTTGGAGAGCCAGCAACGCATGCATCGCGGAAGAGAGCGAGAGCGAGAGCAAGAGGCAGACGCAGACGATGCGGCCGGCTGAAAAGCGACCGGGAGAGCGAGCAGTGAATGCAGAGCGAAAGCGACCTGAGACTGAGGTTTTATTTGAAAAAATAAAATAAAGTCAACCATGCTCGAAGCAATGTCCTTCCTTGGTGGTCCTGAGAACCCGCACGACAGCTTGCGACTGCCACATAAGTCATATTACTTGTATTACATTTATTATTAAATGTTAATTCTCTAGAATAACTTCAGGTCTATATGTTGATATAAAGTTGAACAAAAAATGTTTTTTATGACCAAAATATACAATATTTTATTCCTCAAAAAATTCAAAGTGAAATATTTGATGTGATCTAATTGAACCCTTAAATAGGACAATAAGTCATAACAACAATTATTTTAATTAATTATTATTTTTTGAGCAATGAAAAATATTGGGGATCAAAATGGGTCCCACTCATAAAATTCCTAGAAATACTCTAAGTCATACATTTGTTTTTTTTTTATTTATAACGCTTAAGTATCAAAATGAACTTCATATCTATCCGTCTATCATAACATTTTATTATTTCTTATGTTTTTGTATGCCCTTGTTGTGAAATAAAACATTGTTCTTTATATGGCAAACACACAAAATATGCAATATTCTCCCCCCCCCAAAATTTTTGAAGTGGATTTTTGGAGGTAAAGTAATTGGAGCCTTGAATAGGTCAAAAATTCATAACCTCATTGATTTTGATTCATGATTATTTTTTGAGCTATGACAGCTTTAAAGAAGAGTTATAAGAGTCAACATTGACACTTTTTGTCCTTTAGCATGTTTGCTCTTTTATTCCACTTTTATTAGTTGTTTTTTTTAATAGTGTTTTTAGAATGTGCCGTGGGCCATTAAGTAGTTAGCTCAGCCTGCAAATGGCCCCCGGGCCTCACTTTGGACACACCTGTTTTAGATAGATAGAACAATTTTTTTGATTGACAGCTCAGCATGTAACATTCTACGCTAATGTTGGATCAGATTGACATTCCTTACATGTTTTAATCTTATGATATGCATACAATCAGAGCTTTGATGGACTTCCAAAGCTGCAGTTGGTCATGTTCTGTTTGGTGGATTTAGCAAAACATTAATTTTGTAAAACAAAATCATTAGGCCTGTGTGGCAGATTTACAAGCATAGAGCCCTGCCTTTCCAAATCTCTCCCTGCCATGAATCTTCTGTGTTGCTATGCCGGTGAAGTGGAGTGGGCTGCAGCTCGAGATGTTGCAATATGCCCCCGGCTCACGTTAAATTAATGTAGCTGCACTTTCCCGCTTTGATCCACACAATCTTTTTCTCCCTCTCTCTCCTACCAGCAGTGAATTTCATCCGCGAGTCCAACTTAATTTTTTCCTTGAGGCAAATACAACGTCGGGTCAGACATTGGGTATGTGTGTTTGTGTGTTTTTGAGAGAGAGGACAGCCATACTTACGACTTTTGTGGCGCCGTCGGTGGTTTCACAGCTGGCTTGTTAGATGATACAGGACAGCGCTCTGTAACACAACATTTAAGTGTCACCCTTTAGTATTTGTTTGTTGTGTACTGTAAGTGTGATTTGTGTTTGTCAACAATCCAGACTCATTCCTCTTTCCATGATCATTGATAAAAAAAAATAACATTTAGTAAACAATTAGTTTTTTTTTAAGGGAAATTGTTAGCATTTACTGTGAATTCCGGAACTATAAGCCGCCACTTTTTTTCCTACGCTTTGAGACCTGCGGCTTATAAAACGGTGCAGGGAATTTATGGATTTTTCTTCGCCGACGTTCCGGGTGCCTCGAAACACACAATTTTTCTGATATGTCATTTTTAAATAAAAAAAATGTCCTCATGAATATTGATTATTGTACTAAAAAACAATATTATGTTTATTTCGTGTTGAAACAAACCAGGGACACCAATGTCGTTAACAATGTGTAACAGTAATTTAACTCTTTATGCAGCTGAGATAAGCTCCAGCACCCCCCCGCAACCCCAAAAGGGACAAGCGGTAGAAAATGGATGGATGGATGGATTAATCACTATATCCCCACATGCTCCACCCCCTTTCTTCGGTTGCACGGCAAGAAGATTAACCAACAAGGTAAAGTGGATCATTTTTATTTCCTCATCATTGTATCAACCTAGCTGTTAAAGTTAAGGAGATTAGTAATTTCAAACTGTGATTGCACCACAGTGCTAGTGACAGTGTGTGTGTGTTTGTGTGTGCGTGCATGTCTGTGTGTGTTTGTGTGTGTGTGTGTGGTGGCTGTAAATGAAGACAGTTCAGTTAGTTGTTGTTTTTAGCTTTGTTATTAAGTGGGAAGTTAATCCATCACTTGTTGTTATATTTGTTTAATATACAGTATTGTATAGAGATTTATATTGTGTTCAAATTTGATTAACTTTTACTGAAATATACACTTTAGTTGAGGCTGGAATTTATTATTTATATTTACATTGTTTCTTATGAAGAGATTTTCATCAAAACACTAACTTTGCCATTTAAAAACCCTGTTCAAGAATCAATGAAGTTTGTAAATCAAGGTTCCTCTTTATAATGGCGAAACAAACAGGCACACTTACAGTCCCTGATCCCTGATTTTTCTAGTGGAATGTATCAGGAATGTAAATGTTTTAATATTTATCATGAAATAGTGTTACTAGATTATGAGTTGTCCAAGTGCTTATAAAAACTAATAATACATTTTAAAGACAAAACCTTGCAGGATTTTCCAGTGTATGTCCCATGCTAATGTTACAGCACACATCTCATTTTAATGTGATGTCTTAAAGGTGTATGTCTCATTCTTCCAATAAAGTGACCACACCCAGATACAGTATCCAATATACTATTACGCACCTCATAAAAAACAAGATTTGTGTTATTTTTACTGTGAGTGGCCAAATCACTATATTACATTTTAAATTACTACTATATATACATATATATATATATATATATATATATATATATATATATATATATATATATATATATATATATATATATATATATATATATATATATATATATATATATATATATATAACTTACGATGTCGGGTTTGAGAAAGGTGTGATGCTGGTGTGGCCACAGTGTTCACGTGGAGCTTGTGTGTATGCATGAACAATTACATGAAAATGACACATTGTTAATGTGAAGATGGCTTTCAACCCAAATTTGAGCTCATATTATTGGGTTTAGACTCCAGAGTATCAAATATGGACATTTTAAGGCTTGTTAAAGGGGCATCTATTATTTGCATTGATAAAAACAATATTGAGTAAATTAACATGTGAGCACGTCCTTTCTGCTGGATTCATAGCTCAGCACTCCATCTCCCTGCAGATAGCGACAACAAACCACTTTCAATTTAAATGACCATTAAGTTACCATTAAAATGTAATTATTATTTATTTTAAAGCAGTGAAAAGTGATCTACTATATGGCTATAAATATTGTACACTTTAATAAAACAAATACATTTTCTACTTCAGTTCTTATGACGGGGAATTCAAATTAATATTAGTAATATGTTGCCTTAAATATCAATGTTTTAAGCATAAAAACAACACAAAAATTGTATACAGCATCTTAAAAAATAAAAATAAATAACAACAAATATTAATATTAATTTGTCGTTATTTTTTATGCTCTGAATATAAATATATATTTCCCAACAGTTTCCCTGGTGAATTTATTCCCTATTGTTTCCTCTGTTTATTGTGTAATTTTTCAGACTTTTCCTGGTTATTGCTTTTAACAGCTCCTTTTTGCTCCCCTTAGGTTACAAAAACATTTCCTTTGCTGACTGTGGCATCCACATGAGTCAATTGCGCGTGTCCCTGCCTCAGAGACATATTTTGTTTTGACTCACAGATCCAAACATGCATTTCTTTGTATCATTTTGCTGTTCTAATTGTATCTTTGTTCTACAGAAGGGAAGAGTCCTGACAGGAAAATAAAATAAGCTTGTTTTATGGGCAAAAACAAACAGTTTCTGTTTACATTTCTCTTATTAAAAATGATACCAAAGTAACAATGCTTTAGGTTTATTTAAGAGTCGTATGTCATTCATCCAACAATAAATCAAGTAGCATGTGAAAATGCACCTCAAAATTTGTATAAATAATTAAATATTATTGTCTTTTCATAATTGCAGTTTACCTTTTGTGTCACCATTTTTACATTGTTTTAATGAAAGAGTAAATATTATATTCAATAGCAATGTGTTAAAAATTACAAAGTGTGAAGTGACTAATGAGTTATGTTATATATTTGTTATGCTTTCACTTGGATTATGGGGAAACACAATCGCACATTTTAAAAGTCCAAAATTCGGTAACACTTTAGTATGGGGAACACATATTCACCATTAATTAGATGCTTATTAACATGCAAATTAGTAACATTAGCTTTTAATTAGTCATTATTAAGTACTTATTAATGCTTTATTCTGCCTCGCCTTATTATGCAACCAGTAAGCCATTAACTAAGAGTCTTCCCTCAATAACCTAAGGATTATTGCTTATTAGTAACCCTAACCCTAACCCTAACCATTACGTATATGTTCCCCTAGTGTCCATATAACTCTAAATGAAGTCTTTGTTACTTTAATAAGCAACTAATTAATGGTGAATATGTTCCCCATACTAAAGTGTTACCCAAAATTCAAATGAATAGAGCAAAAACAGAATTAATGGCGGTAATTAGAAATTAGAGTTATTACAATCTCTAAAGTCCTCTTCTGTATTTTCTCCTGAGAGCGAACCTCCTCTGCAAAAGATGTTTGTGTTTTGCTAAACAGGGCTATTTGTTTTTTTTTTTGCAAATTTGAAATTCTGATGGAAGAAATTGACCAAGAATAAATAAAGTTATTTTAAAAAATCTGACTAAAATAATTGAACGATAATGTCAGAGTTTGTGCCACTCTGCATGTTTTTTCTTGTCAGAGATTTGTATAGTGCATATATATTGCTTTGTGGTTCACTAGCAAAAGTAAGCAAACAGTTATATTCAATACCAATTTGGTGGAAGAGACCAACGAATCACAACACCTTGTTAGGATGTGTAAACACTTGACTTGCCCCTGGGCACTAGCAACACATGCTAGGCCACTGCATAAAACAGTTAATGACCTCGGAGGGCTTTCAAGTTTTAGTGCTGATTAGAATAATTGATGATACTGAATACCAAAAACATGCTTTATGTCTACAGGTTCGTTTTTTTAGGCAGTAGAGGAGAGCACATTCATCCGGAAGACAAAAGTATTGTCAAATACTCGGCCAACCAAAAAAAAGTTCACCGCACAGATTTAACAAAGACATTTGTTTAGAGTTTCCTACTGGATAATTACTGCATGACTGATTATGTTTCAGTTGGAATCAAGGTATTTAACACTAATTGATGCAGTAAAAAAGCTTTTCATTTGTGTCAAAACGTGGAAAATATGCAGAGCCGCATGTGGTTCTGAGATTTCTCCTTGAAACCCAAGTAGAGGAAACGTGCATTTTTGAAAAGAGTTCTATAATGTCTGACACTCTGTGAGGCAATGAATGTGTTGTGACTGGTGATTGGATGAGAGGGATGAAGGCGAGGAAAAGGAGACTGGCATCTGTGTGTGCCGTGAGAGAAACGTCGGCTTCTTGGATGAGAGACCATTGCTTTAAGCCAGGGGTCACCAACCTTTTTGAAACCAAGGGCTACTTCTTGGGTACTGATTAATGCGAAGGGCTACCAGTTTGATACACACTTAAATAAATTGCCAGAAGTAGCCAATTTGCTCAATTTACCTTTAACTCTGTTATTATTAATAATTTATGATATTTATCTTTGTGGAAACACTGATCATCTTAATGATTTCTCACAATAAATATGTATAGAAACAGATAAATATCAATATGCAACACTTTATTTTTATATTTTCTCTAAGTGCACATTTTTCAAATTGAACATTTTCAAATGATCACTTCTAAGATAGTCTTGTGAAATCACAATATCCCATTTTAACTAGCTAGCCACTAACATTTTTTAACAAATCATGAATTACTTTGCACCATGTTTGTACAAATAATAACTCATGTAAAATACAAAAGTAAACTCTCAAATTTTTAAATCATGTCACACTTTGAACTGGACACCAAATCTGTTTTCTGTTTATTTGTCAGTTAGTGGGAAGCCTGGCATTGCATGCTGTTAACTAGTGTGTTGTACTCTGGTGTGTAACTTGACACTGCAACTCTGAGTGAGTCTTGCAGATGTGCATCAGTGAGGCGTGTTCTGTGTTTGTTCTTGATGAAGTTCATGTCAGAAAAGGCTGATTCGCAAAGATAAGATTTTTCCTCATTGTTTGCGGAACCTTCTTAATCTTTTGGACATATTTTCACAGCAATCTGGCCTTAAGCTTAATTATGATAAATGTAAAATATTAAGGATCGGAAATCTAAAGGGAACGTCCTTTCGAATGGAATGCAAAGTGCCTGTTTTGTGGACAGATGGACCAGTTAACATACTTAGTGTTGTTGTCCCAGAAAATCTGGAAGATCTAGGCTCAGTAAATTATGATAATCGACTAAGAAAACTGGACAAAATTATGCAATTATGGAAAGTGAAATCCCTAACCTTGTATGGTAAAATATCTATTGTCAACTCGTTAATTATTCCTCAATTTATTTATTTGTTTTTGTCATTACCAGCTCCATCACAAAACTTTTTTAAGATTTATGAGCGGAGGGTCTTCGATTTTGTCTGGAACGGCAAACCAGAAAATATTAAAAGAAAGGTTTTGTACAAAGAGTATGAATATGGGGGCCTGAAACTTCTCAACCTTGAAGCTATGTGTCTGTCTTTAAAAGCATCAATTGTTCCAAAGATGGATTTAAACACTGAGTGGTACACAAATGTCCTGTTGGACAAAAAACATGTACTGTTTTAAAATAAATTGTATCCTTTTTTTACAAGTGATCCCCTCCCAGAGAGTCTGCTGGGAAACATGGCGAGGAAACAATCCACTCATGGTGGTGTTTTCATCTTTATGTGCCAGAAAAAAGAGACGATATTTTGCAGCAGTTAATATGGATGAACTCTAATATTGTAATAGATGGAAAGCCTTTCTTTTGGAAAAATATGTTTCAAAGAGGAATCATTTTTGTCAATGATATTATCAATGAGAATGGTAAAATTATGAAGTATGATGAATTTAGAGCTATGTATGGTGATGCTTGCTCAAGCTTTTCATTTTATCAACTAACTGGAGTAATTGGGAAAAGATGGAAACAAATAATACATTATGGAACTACTAAATTATTAGTTTGTAAACCTCTAATAAGAAATTCTAGTTGGCAAAAAGGAACTAAAATAAATACAAAAATATATAATTTTTATTTAATAAAGAAATCTTTGAAGGCTGCCCCATACAACACCAATGGAAAATGGGAGGACTTTTTTGACTGCCCGTTGCCATGGGATGCCATATTCAAACTAATCTATAAAACCACTATCGATGTGCAAAATCGTTATTTTCAAATTAAAATTATTTATAACTTCTTACCCACAGGGAAAATGTTAAAATTATGGAATATGACAGTCAGATGATTGCCCATTTTGTTGTCAGGAGCCTGAATCCACCCTGCATTTGTTTTGGTATTGTCATATTGTGTCTTTGTTTTGGGTGGAAGTTGAAAAAATGTGTTTAAGGATTGGTTTGTTTATGAAGCTTAATGTGGTTTCTGTTATTTTAGGAGAGTTCATTGACAATCATGATTTAGTCAATTTAATTATAGTACTCGGTAAAATGTTTATTTTTAAGGCCAAAAACAGATATTCACTTAGTATTACTTTCTTTAAAACATTTATTCAGTATTTTCTAACTTTAGAAAGTTACATTGTTGAAAACGATAATGATGCCAAAAAACATTAAAAAAAAAGATGGGAAGTCCTCAAAGGCTTATTTTGAAAGTATAATTATGTTTATAGATTATATGCTATCTGTTGTTGTGTTCCCTAATTTGAGTGACCTGGACATAATCTGGACTGTACATAAATGCTTATTTTGAAAATGTAATTTTGTTTATAAATTATATGCAATCTGTTGTGTTCCCTAATTTTTTTCTGTGTACATGAATGAAGGTGTGTGTTGCTGAGTCCGACTTGGACATTATCTGGACTGGGCCTGGTTTAAAAATTCATTGACAACCTGGTCTGTTGAAGATAAGGCCCTTTTTTTAAAAATAAAATAAAATAAGATAAATAAATAAAAAACATTTTCTTGGATAAAAAATAAAGTAAAACAATATAAAAATAATTAAATAAAAAATAGTAATTAATGAAAATGTTAGTGGACCAGCAGCCTATACAATCATGTGTGCTTCAGGGACTGTGTCCCTTGCAGATGTGTTGTCTATGTTGTGGGAACCAGAATATTGGTAGCAGAAAGAAATAACCCCTTTTGTGTGAGTGGGTGTGGATGAGTGTGCATGGGGGAGGTTGTTTGGGTTGATGCACTGATTGAAAGTGTATCTTTTGTTTTTCTATGTAGATTTAATTTAAAAAAAAAAAAAAAAAAAAAAATTTTTTTTTTTTTTTTTTTTTTTTTAGAACAGGCCCGCGGGCGACTCATCTGGTCCTTACGGGCGACCTGGTGCCCGCGGGCACCGCGTTGGTGACCCCTGGGTTATCAGGTGACCACAGATGAGCGCTAGCTGTTCAGCGTCGGGACCTGAGGTGGACCACTCATCTGTGCATCAGTTGGGGACGTCTTTACACTGCTGACTTTTCTCCACTCAAGATGATCTCCTGCTGGCCCCACTATGGACTGGACTCTCACACTATTAACTAGATCTAGTCGACATCCATTGCACTGATTGCCCGGGGAGTGGGGGGTTGAGTTTTTTCTTGCCCTGATGTGGGATCTGAGCCGATCTGTCGTTGTGGCTAGTGCAGCCCTTTGAGATATTTGTGATTAAGGGCTATGTAAATAAACAAACTTTGATTGATTGATTGATTGATGATATGATTCGATCTATTCTGCCTATAAAGCGCTGTAAAAAACATCCAAAAACCAAAAGGTTTTCCAAAAGGTTGCAGCATGAGGCTACAAAAACAGTAACAAAGTTTCGTCACCAATGGCAAACAGCAAGAAAGTCTTTTCAAAAGGAATAACAGGCAGACGCAACTGTCGGGTAGCGAATAAAAATCCTGCACCGAGTGAGCTGTGACATGAACATTTAACAGGGAGTGATTAACAAGGTAACAGGTGGAAACACTAATCAGAATTACTGGTAAGTGTGTGAGCTCAAATGCTCCCAGCAATGAAAATGTAAGCAAAAACAAGCTGGGAGCGCGAAAACCAAAACAAAACACCAAACATTGGCACGAATAATACTCAAACACAAATAAGACCTGATCCGAGGGCCAGATCATGACAATTCCGCCCATAAAACCCGGTAAATAACCGTCCGAAAACCACCAACAATACTCCATTTACATTTCGTGACTTGGAAAATAACCACGCATTAGTGATATTGTCATTATAAGCGCTAACGCAGACAAACTATTTATAGCGGCGCTGTGATCATGAGCTTGCCTATGTTGGCATGATCGACTGATGAGCTGCTTCCTCGTTTCCTTGATTGTCAAACTTTATTCTAGCTCATAAATAATGCCTCTTACCCGGATAGTAGAATTTTAGAATAATTATGTATATATTATCACACAACTCTTATGCTTAAGGGCCGTTGCTGTAGTTATTATTAATTGTGCTGAAGTGGTATTTTTATTTGTCTGTGCAAAGCTGGCAATACAAAAGATTGCAAGCCAGTTTCGCATCAGTGTCTGTGTCCAGACTCGGCCTGCTGACTGCCAAGGCCGAACACCGCCGTGACGCAGACAGAGCAGAGACAAGGCGATATCACCAGTGTCAACACATTTGCATTTCTTATATAATCATATATTGTGTCTAACTGGAGTTGTCGAGATTACCCCCTTCCCTTAGCGACAGCTTCAGTGATGTAACCAGGGACCTCACAAATAAATAGAGGAAGCACGCGGACTGGACTCTTAGAGCGTAGTTTGGATCTGTAACTAGAATACAGCCCAAAACAGGTGTCTCCTCATTGAGCCAAATTGAACTCTGTCTCTGCATGATTCCTTGCTTCTCGTCTGTTTAATAGACGTCATCAGTGTTTGAACCTGAGCGAGAACGTATCCTGACAAGTTGGTACACTTTGACAGCCAATTTAGTTAATTTAATTTTAGTTAACTAAGGTCATGTAGTAGCAATGATCCCGATCACCTCTGAAATCGAATCACTTGTTCCTTATCCCATTTCTGACATTTACTGAAAGTTTTTTGAAAATCCGCCTGTAATTTTTAGGGAGAAGTTGCTAACTAATTAACAAAGAATGACTAATAAACAAACAAATCCTGGCGATCATAACTTCTGGCAGAGGTGAAAAGAAACATCTCAGAAGAAAATAGACGGTTTAATTTTGCATGGACAGATTCCTTTGCCTGAACAAGCTTGTAAAAGTTTAATAATGTAGCTGCGTTATGGACTTTTTTTTAGTGGAAGAGAGGACAAAATTGCTCCTTTATGATTGTGAAGGTTTCCGACCACGGATATAAGGATGAAACTACTCAAATCAGGTTAAGAAGTGTCCAGCAGCTAATGACAGCTAATGACAGTGGAGAAACACTGCAGTCATCATAGGGCCGGTGTAGCTCGGTTGGTAGAGTGGCCGTGCCAGCAACTTGAGGGTTCCAGGTTCGATGAAGTGAAGTGAAGTGAATTACATTTATATAGCGCTTTTTCTCAAGTGACTCAAAGCGCTTTACATAGTGAAACCCAATATCTAAGTTACATTCAAACCAGTGTGGGTGGCACTGGGAGCAGGTGGGTAAAGTGTCTTGCCCAAGGACACAACGGCAGTGACTAGGATGGCGGAAGCGGGGATCGAACCTGCAACCCTCAAGTTGCTGGCACGGCCGCTCTACCAACCGAGCTATACCGCCCCGATCCCCGCTTCCGCCATCCTAGTCACAGCCGTTGTGTCCTTGGGCAAGACACTTTACCCACCTGCTCCCAGTACCACCCACACTGGTTTAAATGTAGCTTAGATATTGGGTTTCACTATGTAAAAGCGCTTTGAGTCACTAGAGAAAAGCGCTATATAAATATAATTCACTTCACTTCACTTCATCATCATCCGTACCAAAGCTTCTAGAAAAAATGAATGCAACTCTTGACAGAAACCAATGTTGAGACATTAGTGAAGCTTGTGGAAATGATGCCAGAGCAAATGTGTGTTGTATTTAAAGCTAAAGGCGGTCCAACCAAAAGTGTGAACTATTTTTTTTGGGTCGGACAGTGTATGATTTAGTTTGAACATACATGGATGTTTCTTTGTTCTTGTGGGTGCTACTGCTTTCATAACTTAATGTGGTTTCTGTTATTTTAGGAGAGTTCATTGACAATCATGATTTAGTCAATTTAATTATAGTACTCGGTAAAATGTTTATTTTTAAGGCCAAAAACAGATATTCACTTAGTATTACTTTCTTTAAAACATTTATTCAGTATTTTCTAACTTTAGAAAGTTACATTGTTGAAAACGATAATGATGCCAAAAAACATTAAAAAAAAAGATGGGAAGTCCTCAAAGGCTTATTTTGAAAGTATAATTATGTTTATAGATTATATGCTATCTGTTGTTGTGTTCCCTAATTTGAGTGACCTGGACATAATCTGGACTGTACATAAATGCTTATTTTGAAAATGTAATTTTGTTTATAAATTATATGCAATCTGTTGTGTTCCCTAATTTTTTTCTGTGTACATGAATGAAGGTGTGTGTTGCTGAGTCCGACTTGGACATTATCTGGACTGGGCCTGGTTTAAAAAACCCTTTAAACAAATCTAATTTCATTGACAACCTGGTCTGTTGAAGATAAGGCCCTTTTTTTAAAAATAAAATAAAATAAGATAAATAAATAAAAAACATTTTCTTGAATAAAAAAGAAAGTAAAACAATATAAAAATAATTAAATAAAAAATAGTAATTAATGAAAATGTTAGTGGACCAGCAGCCTATACAATCATGTGTGCTTCAGGGACTGTGTCCCTTGCAGATGTGTTGTCTATGTTGTGGGAACCAGAATATTGGTAGCAGAAAGAAATAACCCCTTTTGTGTGAGTGGGTGTGGATGAGTGTGCATGGGGGATGTTGTTTGGGTTGATGCACTGATTGAAAGTGTATCTTGTGTTTTTTCTATGTAGATTTAATTTAATTAAAAAAAAAAAAAAAAAAAAAAAATATATATATATTATTTTTTTTTTTTTTAGAACAGCCCCGCGGGCGACTCATCTGGTCCTTACGGGCGACCTGGTGCCCACGGGCACCGCGTTGGTGACCCCTGGGTTATCAGGTGACCACAGATGAGCGCTAGCTGTTCAACGTCGGGACCTGAGGTGGACCACTCATCTGTGCATCAGTTGGGGACGTCTTTACACTGCTGACTTTTCTCCACTCAAGATGATCTCCTGCTGGCCCCACTATGGACTGGACTCTCACACTATTAACTAGATCTAGTTGACATCCATTGCACTGATTGCCCGGGGAGTGGGGGGTTGAGTTTTTTCTTGCCCTGATGTGGGATCTGAGCCGATCTGTCGTTGTGGCTAGTGCTTGTTCTTGTGGGTGCTACTGCTTTCATAACTTAACACCACTAGGTGCTAATGACTCTACAGCCAGCAGGTGAGCATTAATGTTGGGAAACTTACTTGTGTTGTAGCCTGAGGTCACATGCTGCGATTCCTATGGAGAGAAATAGGATGAAAGTAGAGGCAAATGTGTTAATAAATAAACCATCAAAGGTCATTATTGACCTCACATCATATATGTCTACTACTTATCTGTGCTACATCATAATGCAATCATCCAAAACATGGAAAACATCACTTTCTTTCTTACTTTCTCCAGGAAAAAAAACAGGTCATTCCTTTCATTCATATTTTGAATAAGGTTAACATGTGCTTAAAGAAAAGGACAGAAGATACTTTAAAACAGGGGTGTAAAACTTACGGCCCGCAATTTTTATCCGGCCCGCGGGATGAGTTTCCTAAGTATAAAAATTAGCCAACATTTTTTAATAAAAGAAACTGTTGTTCTAAATGTGTCCACTAGATGTCACAATAGCAATTATTTGTATATTTGTAGATTATGCTACATATGTAAACAAATAAACCACATGTTAGTGCACCAGTCGAGGAAAATGAGCAAACTACATAAATAACACCCTGTAATTTGATTTTGATATTATTTTTCTATCTTGATATATTGAATATTAACACCAATGAGTTGACTGAAAACATAATCACACAATTTATTCAGAAAGTATAAATAATGACAAATAAAGATATAATACTATTAATCGCAACATGTAAGTGTAAAAAAACAACAACAACATTTTGATTTATACATTTTCAGAATGTGCTTGTTCTATTTTCAAACAAAGAAAACAATCTGAAGTAGTCTTTATTTTTAAGTTATCGTGCCTTGATTTTACCAGTCCGGCCCACTTGACTTGGGAGTAGATTTTTCTTTCTGTGGCCCCCGATCTGAAATGAGTTTGACACCCCTGCTTTAAAATGATAAACTTTTTTAGCCAGGTTGTTTTATTGAGTGAAATGTGTCCTTTTATGCAATTATACAAATCATGGACTTAAATAGAAAAATAAATAAAAATATTCAAAACCAAAAAAAATCATAGCAATTCGAGAATTCATGTTAATGTTTTTCTGCATACTTCTTCCCTATTTATTATAATTTTCTCTGTGTTGTGCACACATGCTAACAAGGAGGCAAAACGATGCCCTCTATTTTATCTATCAGTAATAAACATCACAGTATTGTGAAAATTCATCAATAATTTATTAGCAGTTAAACCTTTTCACAACATCTCCTTTAAAGCATTATTCCAAAAGTAGACACAACTAACACCCTCCTATTATTATTTATGAACACAAATAAAACTCCTCATTTAATTGTAATATTGTCACTGTTGCCATTGTATAAAACAGAAGTGCTCTACTATGACAACCTCATAAAGTTAATGGAAAAACATAGCTAATGGAGTAAATATAAGGGTGGGGGAAGTCACCTCATTACATGATAACATTTGTTTTACAACGTTTCCCATACATTATTAATACTGTACAAAAAGAAAAAGAGAGCTATTTACCAGTAGTGTTGGAAAAACATGATTCATATCCGAATCACGATTCATATTTATTATGATTTTAAAACAGTTCAAAATTAAAAAAGAAAAACAACATTTTAAATTTTTTTATTTAGGCCAGGTCCGAACTTACTCTGTATGCTTATACGTCAGCAGCCAAGAGAAGCTATTGTAACATGTAAACTGTTTTAAAATGGTTTTATCATAGTCAATGTACAAAATAATATGTTGTGATAATCGAGAATCTAGAATTGCGTTAAATCAGGAACAAACCCTGAATCGAATTTTCACTCCGAGAGTCGGAATCCAGTTGAATCGTGAGTTGTTGTAAGATACGAGTTATGAAGAATATGTAGGCGAGTAAATACATTGACAAAGTCACTCTTGTGCTTTAAGTTAACTTTTTAATTTTAACGGTCATTATGTTTCTCACGTGTGATACAAACTTTTGCGGTGGTAGCGGGTCAAAGAAAAGAAAAGTGAAAGTGGAATGTGAAGTAAAATTATAAAACTTAAAATGCTTAGAAAGAGGATGGATCAACATTGGCTGCATGCTTGGGCCAAGATGCTAAAAGGCTGCAACCATCATTAAGGATAGAGATGGTATATTTGAACGTTAAATAGACAGTAAAAATTTAGTACAATAGTGGCCTCATTATTGAGAATTTCTCCTTCCAATGAACCTGTTGTACTCTTTTTTTTTTTCCATTTAATTCTCGAATATAATCTTTTAATTTCTGTATTTTATATGTACGTGATATGTTTTACAGTATGAACAGTGTGCGTGACTTATGGGTTAATTTTGCTATAATTTAGGTATAGGTTCCGACTTACACTAAAAATAAAATTCTAAATAAATAACCCTGATTGAAACACAATTGAAATGTTGGTGGCTGACAAGCCTTTTTTGTGCTTATTGGTCATTGGTCAAACAGCATATGATGCATTTTTGGCTATTACTGTCAACGACATGTGCCTAAAACCCAATAAAGAAATGTTACAAAAATAAATTAAATTAAATTGGAGTCGTAGGAATGGTACTCATAACCTGTGGGGTGTCCAAAGCGGGGCATGGGCCATTTGTTGGTCTATTGGTCACAACACGTTTTAAAAAGTAATTAAAAATTACTTTAAAACTTATTTTCAACCTAAACAGTTTGAATCGAGAATAAGTTACAGTGGTGCGTTGGACGAATACATAGTGGTTAGGGAACAATATGAACATTTTTGAATGTGCTCAAACAGTACTCATACACATACTGACATTATTTGACCAAGTTATGTATATACTGTAATTTTTTAAATAGCAAAAATAAATACAATCTATAAGAAAAAAACACTATTTTGTATGTTTAGTGTTTCTTATGCTTCACTAATAGTGTTTCAGTCTTAATATTGTATCAGTTTTATTGGCAAAGTTGTTACTGTTTTAAATATCGGTTTGTACTGTAGCACTTCAAGATTTATTTAAATGAAAAGTGCTTAACAAAGAAAATTAATTACTATTATTACCGGTAGTTATAAAAAAAAAAAAAAAATTCAATTTATTTAAAAAAAAATGCAACAACAGCATTTAGCATGAACAAAAAGGAGCAAAAAGATGTAAAACGTATAATATCTACCCCCTATCAACAAAGTCATATACAGTTCCAGTTTATTTGAGCTGTCTGATGCGGCAGTCTTATCAATTTCAGGTCATCAAAACACAATTGGCAATCAGGAAGCCTCCTTATTGCCAGTCAGGAAGGAATACCAGCACTAAAAGGCATACAAGAACAGGAAATGGTTCTAACAAAACAAAGGAAAGGAAGATAATACCAAACACAGAAAAACACGAAAAGTTATGACGGATCATGACACCTACTTCAAAACATTGTGAAAAAATTTAATATTTGGCAAAAAAAATTCCACTTTAAGTGCCTTTCACAGAACAATTAGCTTGGTTTGAGAAGGAATGTGTTCTAAAGGATTAAACTATTGTTAGCTATTTTGAAGATTTTCAACTACAGTATCTGGTTGCTGGTAATCTTGGAACCTAACCTCCACAGTGGAAGAAGGAAGACTGTAATTGCACTGATGAGCGCTACTAACCTTGCTGGGAATGGGGAACTTGGTCTGGTCAGCTTTTCCTGGCGTGTGTATGGCGGTAAGAGGGGGTGGCCAGGAGTGGGTCATCTCCTAAATACAAACACAAATGGACATTTTACACTTATTAAGTATGCTCGATGATTCCATTTACATATGTGCACCACACCAAAGAGGAATTGTGTGGAAATAACAATGCTGAGTAACGTTGAACAAATCTGACTAGAGGGATTCATTTCTACAAGCGCTTGGATACAGAAGACCCGAGTCAGCATTCAGTTGTGGTTGTGTTGACTCGCACACACCAGACAGGACTGTATTATTACCGTACTCACATTATGAAGTGAGAAGTGTATTGGGAGTTGGTAGCACACTCAGGGATCTCAGTATGAACTAAGTGCAGAGTGTTTCAATGTTCAAGAATAAAAGCTGACTCCAGCTGGTTACATTAAAATCTCAGCTGTGGCAGCAATGCAGCAACATTTGAGGTAAATTAATCACGAATCGTATCGTCCTTCTCGGATCAATTTTAACTCTGGCTTCAATTAGTTACATTAGTTGCCCATGACGTGATGCCCGGCAGTTTGTGTTTGCATGCGTGCTCTTCACAGCTATTGAATCCACAGGGTCGATCCTCATACAGTATATTGAACTCATGGAATGGACCTTTCACTCGATAGCTCTCTCAATGGGTACTTGTATCATATCATAGAAAGGAACAAATGTTTGTCTGCCTTTACAAAGATAACAATGACCGTTTTTAGTGACATTGTCAAGAGACAACATTGATTTGTGTCAATACTACATAGACCCAAATATAAGACAGCGTTGTAGTTTTCTTGCCATAGATCCCGATACTCCTCATTTGTTACTAAAATATAGTAACCTTTGCTGAGTAAGACTGCTGCCGCTGAAACTTTTGTATAGTTTTTCTTAGGCCTTTTAGAAACCTTTACAGGAACTTTCCCTTGTACCTAGTGTGTTTTAACCAAAAACAAATCCTCGTAGCGAGGTGGAACTTTCGGGAGTTCCCAGGAACTTTAGAGGGGCGGGCTGTGCTGTCGAACGTTGATTGGTTGAACAAATTTGTGGCGTTTTTCAAACTTTGTACTCAAAGTTTTGTCCGCCATGACAGTAGGCAAGGGCAATTTGTTTATTTCTTATTTCTTGTGTTTCTAAAATAACATACTTGACAACAGAGAGAAAGAAGAACAAAAGGAACCTTCGTGGGGTATCTGTGAGCTGGAGCACACTGATCAATGAAACTATCTTACCGTGTTTTTACTCGGCTTTAGTCTTTAAACTAGTATGCAGTTTAATGTGGTTCATGAATTTTTACAAACTTCATTTCAATGTGCGAAGCTTCGAGAAGTGGACAAACTCTAGAAAACGTATAAACAGAGGAATCTAAAGTATTCAGCCGGACTTCGACGCGGCAAGGTGAGCTGCTCACTGGGACTCAGACCTCGTAGATTGAAGAGAAATATGAAATGGGGGGACGAGTGGAACGAAGGAAAATCTCATCAAATATTCACTACTGACTTTATTACATGCTGTAAAAGTAGTCAGTGACTCATTATATGTGTAGTTATTAGCCTTAACCAGAGTGAACAGAATGCTAATGCTAAGAGGCTAGTGCTAAGTCTAAAGTGTCTGTATTGTTGTTGTGAGATAAACACTGACATTTATTATTAATATATTGTTACTCACAGCTGAAATGGACCACAAGGACTCACCTGATCCTTATAAATTCAGGACACGACTTTCTGACTGTTGGACATTGTGGACAAAAGCCGTATTTTTTTTAATTAATTCGGCACACTTTGTTTTTAAATAATATTTTTTTGTGAATTATTGCTTTGTATTTCATTCACATCATTATAATAAAATAAATAAGACCCAATATTGTCTGTTTATTTACATGGTATCAGTGTAGAAATATATTGTACCACTCATCCATATGTCATCAACCTGATTTGTATAAACTACAATAAAACTGTGAGATGCTGTGGAAACACAAACCACACAATTATGCAGGAACCTCTTGTTCCAGGAACTAGAGATTCCAAGAATTTAAAGTTCCTGAACTCTTGGTGGAAAAAGGCCTCTTTTTTCAGGCACTCCCGCCTGTTCTATGTTTATGAAATTAATACTATATAAGAAACACTTAAATGTTTATTTGTCCGTTAAATTTGGGCCACTACAAAATTGGATTAGTCGCTAAATTCTAAAGGAAAAAGACATCGCGACTTGGTTTAAGGAAACGATAAGGTGGGATAAAGTATTATTTTCATATAATCTTGGCATTCAGCTATTAACACCAATGTGCAACATGCAAAGACATACCATATTTTCCGGACTATAAGCAGCTACTTTTATCCAATGCTCTGAACTCTGAAGTTTATAAAATGGTGCAGCTAATTTATGAATGTTTTTTCGCTAACGGTCATAATGATTTGTATTCAACAAAAAATGTCATATTACACCGACAGAGATACTGAAAAGGTGTGTTATTGTTTTTGCTATGAGACCATCTTTTGTACGAGTTCACTCACTGGAGGTGCTGCGGGTTGAAAATGTACTTCCTGATTTATTCCTTGAACCTGAAGTGTAACAGGCAGAGGTGGGTAGAGTAGCCAGAAATTGTACTCAAGTAAGAATACTGTTACTTTAGAGATTTATTACTCAATTAAAAGTAGTAGTCACCCAAATATTTACTTGAGTAAAAGTAAAAAGCATGTTGTGAAAAAACTACTCAAGTACTGAGTAACTGATGAGTAACCTGATTGTTTAATGATGACGGCATCAAATAATGCACAAAAACATAAAAATAGTAATGAGCAAATTCAAGCCAGGAATATCTCTTAAGCAACTAAAACAATAATATATATTAAATAATAATACATTAACATAAAAAAATTAAGGCAAATTGAGCCACAATAACTTAACAGCACCATAGGCTCAGTAGGCAGAGATTACAAAGGAAAATAACAAGTTAGCCTTTACGCAAACCATAAACTGATAGGTGTGGGCTACACCTGGGAACACACTGATTGGTGTTTCTATGCAGGCGTGTGTGTGTGTGTGTTTGCGACTGTGTGTGTGTGTGTCTGTCTATGAGGCTGCAGTGCGTTAATAAATGTCCCCACATAATGTACATTTGACAGTGATTCATAGCAGGGAAGCTAACATCAGCTATCTACTAAGGTTACTTACCGCGATGTGCTTCCTCAAATTTGACGTTGAGTTCATGTAAGCTTGTTAATCATGTGACCGCCTGGCTCTGTTTGATTGGTGAAACGGAGTCAAACGTCACCAGTGACTGGCTTTGAGTGGTGAAATGGAGTCAAACTTCACCAGTGACTGTATTTGATTGGTGAAACGGAGTCAAACTTCACCAGTGACTGTATTTGATTGGTGAAACGCAGGCATGCGATAGATCCTACTTAGAAGGTCTGTCTGACAAACCAAAAAGAACAAAGCGTGCATTAACAGATCGATAAAAATCAGTAGCGAGTAGCGAGCTGAATGTAGATAAATGGAGCGGAGTAAAAGTAGCGTTTCTTCTCTATAAATATACTCAAGTAAAAGTAAAAGTATGTTGCATTAAAACTACTAAAGTTGCTCAAGTAGATGTAACGAAGTAAATGTAGCGCGTTACTACCCACCTCTGGTAACAGGGCACAGTGTTTATGCTCAAAATTATTTGTCTTTCATCATTCCAAGCAACGTTTGTAAGTTTTACAATATAACTAAAACAATTCATACTTACTAAACCGTCCCATGTGTGATGTCTGTAGGAGTATTTTCATGCATATTTGTACGTGCTATCGTAAATTAATCAAGCTATAGTCGTCAGCATTAGCTAAATGTCTGTTTTAGTATTATCAACTTACAATGGCATTCTTTTTGCATTGTTTCAGTTTTGTAAATACACCAAAACGTCACCATGGACTTATTGAGTCTGTTTAGCCGATGGGAGCGCTAGCTTCCGCAGTTAATGGGTCCATTACGATGACTTCTGTTTTGTTTGGTCAGCCGATTAACTGCCGTGTGACAGGCACCGTTTGGAAACAATTAAGGTATGTAAATAAACATTTACAGAATCTTTTGTACTGTTGTATATCTGCAGCTAATATATACAGTATATATAAATATTTTTTTCTTCTAAATTGGTGGGTGCATCTTAAACTATGTAGACTAGAGAATACGGTAAACACTGCTAAAATCAGCTCTTTTTGATGCAGCTCTGTATCAATCGGAGAGTGAGCAGGTGTTTATAAATCGTTTATGAAGTTTGTTTTTGATTGTGACTGAAAAAAATAGCAGCCATGTTTGTTTTGAAGATATATATTTACATTGTCATTACAGTACATTGTCAAAGGATACATTATGGTACTTTTGGAGATGGTGGGGCATGGCTTCATATGCAATGGGGGAATAAAAGTGACGCACAATTTACACGACAGCATATCTTTTACTCATATTACTATTGTAGATTGGAATCGTCAGAGGTCCCCTTTAAAAAAGTAAATTTGGTATTTTGTATTGGCGTACCAAGTAGCTAAGTGGGATACATTATTTCTAAATATTAGAAGCACTTTCAAATATGATGCCGTGCAGTCACTGTACCTAGTGAAGTGTCTACTGTAGTTACTGTAAAACAAAGTCAATGGACTACAGTAGAAATACAAAAACAATAAACCCAGGTTACAGTAAGTTATTCATGTTTATTCAACTACACTTGGAACACATACTGGTACTTGTATAGACACTGCCAAACACAGGCCTGGGGTCAAAGGTCTTACAAAGGGTACGAGCGTCATAACTTCCAATCATGCATCCCCTCAGTAGAGTGGATGACTCATCAGATGACTCATGTGTACGAAATAATTTGTGTTAGTCAGTGTGAGAGAGCAGTTATACTTAACATAATAAAGAAGCCCATATTATGGCTGGTATCAGACCAGTTCAAGTGTCTATAGCTCATGTGTGCGATTCTAACACACTCTGAAGTCTGTTTTGTTGCTAGGCAACTCTTCTCTGACATCATCATGTGCATAATATGCGAGTGACTATATTTTGACAGACGGCACTCCTGATTATGCGTGTGTGTATTTTAATTATGTGTGTTTGCCTCTATAAATGTTTTACGGTGACTTATTATCACTGTCACACCAGCTCAGCCACACTCACTCACTCACAAACACACACACACACACACACACACACGCACACACACACACACACACACACACACACACACACACACACACACACACACACACACACACACACACACACACACACACACACACACACACACACACACACACACACACACACACACCTACAATACATATCAATGTGATGTTCATCTCAGTGTTGTCATCTGGTCCCATGAACAATTATTCAGTATGCATTACACAGACAAAATGCCCTCACTGTTGATTGGGGATTCTAGAAGGTTATCTCTCTTGTGGCTCACACATGTCTAGTCTGTTGCTTCATGTGGTTAAATACCAACTGAGTCATAACTGAAGACATATTTAAAAGAAAAAAGTGGTGAATTCCCAGTGAAAAAACTAGAAAAGGGCACGTAATGCAATTATCTGTAATGCACTTTTATTTTTAGTGCTGAATTGTATTAAGGCCTTTCCACTGAATCGATGCCATTTACCATTTACTCTGAATCTTTTTATTTTAAAAAAATGTTTTTTTTATTAATCAATCCAACAAAACAATACACAATAATACCATAATAATGCAATTCCAATTCCAAAACCAAACCCGACCCAGCAACATTCAGAATAGTAATAAACAAAGCAATTGAGAGGACACACAAACATGACACAAAACAATCCAAAAGCAATCAAACAAAAATGAATATTATCAACAACAGTATAAATACTAATAACAATTCCAACATAACAGTGATTAGAAATCCCTCATTGACATTATCATCACAGCCATTTATAAAAAATAAAAACATTTTTAAAAAATGAACAATAGTGTCACAGTGGCTTACACTTGCATCGCATCTCATAAGCTTGACAACACTTTGTGTCCAATATTTTCCACAAAGATAAAATAAGTCATATTTTTGGTTCATTTAATAGTTAAAACACATTTAAATAATGGATCCCATATTCCAATATATGACTCATTATTATCTCAACTAAATGCAGTTGTTTCTCCTGATATAATTTCCATAGCTTGTGTGTACCAGTCAGTATGAGTTGGACTATCAACATCTATCCATTTGTTTTAATATTACCCTTTTTGTTATGATGCATATTGAAAGAAATGCATTTTTACTCTGATAATACACATATTGAACTACTCAAAATGTGTATTTGCCAGTTTTGAGCGATTTATTCTTTTTTTTTTTAAAGTTCCTAAGGCGACGGTTTGAGTATAAGTAGTTACACTTGATTAGCAGGAGTAAGTAGATGAAATATAGCTGCATGGAATTGATAATAAATTATCTACACACTGAGGGCCTGATTTACTAAAGTCCTACTACCACACGATAAACAGCATGTGGACCGCTCGCCTGTGCATCGGTTGGGGACGTCTCTGCGCTACTGACCTGTGTCCGCTCGGGATGGTCTCCTGCTGGCCCCACTATGGACTGGACTCTCACTGTTATGTTGGATCCACTAGGGACTGTACTTAGAGGGGGGGTTAACCACATATGCGATCCTCCCCAAGATTTCTCATAGTCATTCACATCGACGTCCCTTGTGTGGGCTCTGTGCCGAGGATGTCGTTGTGGCTTGTGCAGCCCTTTGAGACTTTTGTGATTTAGGGCTGTATAAATAAACATTGATTGATTGATTGATGTGCAATATATAAAAGTGTGTGTACTATTTAGTGGGCGTGTTGCATGTGATCTACTAACACTGTGTGTACAATTCAAAAGTGGTGCAGACCGCCTTATTTAGAGAAGGATTTTGCATGCATCACCACGGAGACAGTCGATCATTTACTGCACATTCATTTTTATCATGCTCCTACCTGTGAGGTTTTCTATGTTTTCAAACAAGCAGGAGACATCTACCACTTTCTATGGGCATTTTATACACAGTTCCAAAACACAAAGCCTTTCAAGGTGGACCTTCAGTGTGCTAAAGGTTGGTTCTGTTGTCCAGGTAACGCTTCAACAAAGTCCAGAAAATGTGTACACATTATATTTACAGCATGTCAAAAACATAACAAAATGCCACCTGTTGGACCACACAATGCCATAAATGTGGAGGAAAACAAGTGTCTTCATGGAGACAGGCGGAATAAATGGTCGGGTGGCGTGCACCACTTTTGCTCTTATCAATTGTACACACATTTTTCTAGATCTCCTGCAACGCGCCCACCAATAGTACACACAATTTTATAGTTTGACTATCTGATCACCATCATATTCTTTGTAGATCAGGCCCTATGTATCCCTAAATATGTCTAAAATAGTTTTAAGAGCTATTTACCTATTTTTAGCCCTGTCAAGCCTAAACCTGGATGCATATGCAAAAGTGCAATATCTTTATCTGTACAGTAAATCTATTTATATCTGCACCTTCTTTTGTAAATGCAAACACTCTGCACCTAATTGCTCTTTTATCCTGCACTACAACAAGCTAATGCAACAAAATGTCGTTCTTATCTGTACTGTAAAGTTCAAATTTGAATGAGTCTAAGTCTAAGTCTAAGTCTATTTTTAATCATTGACTTTACGTCATAATCTTAATTTTAGCATGAATAATTATTTTTGTCTGTTCTAGTTTAAGAATGTTAAAATTGAGAAAATAACTATTCAAATACGATTTTTTGGTTTTCCCCCACATTGAGAATCTTGTTTAAAGAATCTGCATCATCCCGAGGATGCTTAATTTAAGAATTGCAAGTTATTAAATGCTTGTTTTCCGAATAAAATACTTATCTCTATCTTCTGCTAATTTCTAAATACACAAATCTTGATTTAAGATGTCTTATCTGTCATGTGTTAATCATGTTTTTGTTTGGCCATGTTTTGCTTGGTTTTTGGACTCTCTTTAGTTCCTGGTTGCACTTCCTTGTTTTGTTTGGTTTCCATGGTCACCCATTAGTTTTCACCTGTCATGTCACGCACCTGTTTCATGTTTTGAGTCACGCACCTGTTGTTAATCATGTCTGGGTTATTTAAGTCTTTCTTTCTGTTCACTCGTTCTGCGTTCATTGTCTTTGTCACACCGGTTCATGTCCCTTGTTGACAAAGTAAGTTTTCATAGTCCATGCCCTAGCTTCTGCTAACTAGCAGCTTCTTTTGTGTTTTAGGCACGCTTGCCTTTTTTGTTTATTGTTTGCGTTTGTGATAGTTTGAGTGATTTATGTTTAATAAATCCAAGCTCACCTTCACGCTGTCGTCCGGAGCCGTTTTTGCATTGGGAAGAACAACCCCGCAGCAAGCTGCGACCCCCCCACGTGACAGAATGAACGCAGCAGACGTTCTTCCGCAGACGAGCCCAGAGGAGGTGATGGAGACGCGCTGGCAAAGATGGAGGCCAGCCAGAAAGGCTTCTTTTCGCCAGCATGGCGCGTCGTTCCCCCAGGATCCTCCTCCGGACAACAAGATCCCCCAACCAGCCCAGTCTTCCTCGCCGCCGCAGGAGGCCCGTGCTGATGACGTCATCCCGCCCACTGGTGATGACGTCAGAGACCAAGACTTTTTTTTAGATTCTATTTACGCCCTCTGTCAGCCGCCCACTAAGGACTTTGTTTCAAAGAAAAATCCTTTTGAGAAGATTTTTTCTAAATTTAGATTTTTTCAGACCCAGTCTAAAGTGGGGGTGGTGAATAGACATTTTGGACAATTTAATGGGGAGGATTCTGCCCCCCTCCTGACCTCCCTCCACCCACCCCAAAAGACGGTTCCAGACGGGGAGCGCGTCTGGTATCCGCTCCTTGAGGGGGGGGCTAGGGCCAGAGCTGTAATAGTGGGGTGACTCAGCTGCGCCCAGCCAGGCAGCAACCTCCGGCCCGTCCACCACCACCGGTCTTTCGGCCTGCCAAGCAGCAACCCCCAGATAGGCCAAGCTCCGGTACCAGCGCCACGACGCCAAGCTCCGGTACCAGCGCCACGATGCCAAGCTCCGGTACCAGCTCCTCGCCGCCAAGCTCCGGTACCAGCTCCACGCCACCAAGCTCCGGTACCAGCTCCACACGAAGACCCTCGCCTAGACCAAGTCCAAGACCAACCATGCCTAGACCAAGTCCAAGACCAACCATGTCTAGACCAAGTCCAAGACCAACCATGCCAAGACCAAGTCCAAGACCAACCATGCCAAGACCAAGTCCAAGACCAACCATGCCAAGACCAAGACCAAGACCAACCATGCCAACACAAAGACCAACCATGCCAAGACCAACCATGGCCACGCCAAGCTTCGCCGCCCGAAGCGCCACGCCAAGCTTCGCCGCCCGACGCGCCACACCAAGCTTCGCTACCTGCTTCGCTGCCTGCTTCATCTGCGGCTTCCACGCCTGCAATGACGACGACGCGCCTGCCTCCTCGTCTGCCACGGTTGTGGCCACTACCGGGTCGCATGTGGCCCTTCCCAGGTCGCCCAACTCACCTGTGGCGGCGGCGTTCCACTCGCCGCCGCCACATGACTATGCTTCGGTGGATTCGGGGCCACTTGGCCTGGCGACCCACCGCCATGTCCCCCTCCCGCCCTCCCATGACTCTTGATCCTGTTTTTTGTTTTTGGACATCTGGGATCTGTCCTTAAAGGGGGGGGGGGGGGTGCTCTGTCATGTGTTAATCATGTTTTTGTTTGGCCATGTTTTGCTTGGTTTTTGGACTCTCTTTAGTTCCTGGTTGCACTTCCTTGTTTTGTTTGGTTTCCATGGTCACCCATTAGTTTTCACCTGTCATGTCACGCACCTGTTTCACGTTTTGAGTCACGCACCTGTTGTTAATCATGTCTGGGTTATTTAAGTCTTTCTTTCTGTTCACTCGTTCTGCGTTCATTGTCTTTGTCACACCGGTTCATGTCTCTTGCTGACCAAGTAAGTTTTCATAGTCCATGTCCTAGCTTCTGCTAACTAGCAGCTTCTTTTGTGTTTTAGGCACGCTTGCCTTATTTGTTTATTGTTTGCGTTTGTGATAGTTTGAGTGATTTATGTTTAATAAATCCAAGCTCACCTTCACGCTGTCGTCCGGAGCCGTTTTTGCATTGGGAAGAACAACCCCGCAGCCAGCTGCGACCCCCCCCCCCCCACGTGACATTATCAAGTAAAATGAACTGCACGGACAGATGATTTCACTAGTTTTTAGTATTTTTTTCCTAATATCTAGTGTTTTTATCTTATATTTTGTCAGCTCGTTTTTGCAGTGTACATTGTTTACTGAGCAGCATCAATGCAATCTGTTGGCATCATACACTATATTGCCAAAAGTATTTGGCCACCCATCAAAAGAATGAGAATCAGGTGTCCTTATCACTTGGCCCGGCCACAGGTGTAAAAAACCAAGCACTTAGGCATGGAGACTGTTTCTACAAACATTTGTGAAATAATGGGCCGCTCTCAGTGTGTTCCAGCGTGGAACTGTCATAGGATGGCACCTGTGCAACAAATACAGTCGTGAAATTTCTTCGCTCCTAAATATTCCAAAGTCAACTGTTTGCTTTATTATAAGAAAAGTGAAGAGTTTGGGAACAACAGCAAGTCAGCCACCAAGTGGTAGGCCACGTAAACTGACAGAGAGGGGTCAGCGGATGCTGAAGCGCATAGTGCAAAGACTTTCTGCACAGTCAGTTGCTACAGAGCTCCAAACTTCCTGTGACCTTCCAATCAGCCCACGTACAGTACGCAGAGAGCTTCATGGAATGGGTTTCCATGGCCGAGCAGCTGCATCTAAGACATACATCACCAAGTCCAATGCAAAGCGTGGTATGCAGTGGTGTAAAGCACGTCGCCACTGGACTCTAGAGCAGTGGAGACGTGTTCTCTGGAGTGATGAATCACACTTTTCCATCTGTCAATCTGATGGACTAGTCTGGGTTTGGAGGTTGCCAGGAGAACGCTACACTTCGGACTGCATTGTGCCAGGTGTGAAATTTGATGGAGGATGAATTATGGTGTGGTGTTGTTTTTCAGAAGTTGGGCTTGGCCCCTTAGTTCCAGTGAAAAAAACTTTGAATGCTCCAGGATACCAAAACATTTTGGACAATTCTATGCTCCCAACCTTGTGGGAACAGTTTGGAGCGGGCCCCTTCCTCCTCCAACATGACTGTGCACCAGTGCACAAAGCAAGGTCCATAAAGACATGGATTACAGAGTCTGGTGTGGATGGACTTGACTGGCCTGCACAGAGTCCTGACCTGAACCCGATAGAACACCTTTGGAATGAATTACAACGGAGACTGAGAGCCAGGACTTCTCGACCAACATCAGTGTGTGACCTTTACCAATGCGCTTTTGGAAGAATGGTCGAAAATTCCTATAAACACTCTGCAACCTTGTGGACAGCCTTCCCAGAAGAGTTGACGCTGTAATAGCTCCAAAAGGTGGACCGACATCATATTGAACCCTATGGGTTAGGAATGGGATGGCACTTCAAGTTCATATGTGAGTCAAGGCAGGTGGCAATATAGTGTATATGGTGAACCATGATGGAAATGGAAGAATGATGTTCAAACCCTAACTTGTGCTAAAACATTTTGTGTGGTTGTATTTTAAGAAAGTAGAGTGAGCATGGTCATTTCTGCTTATTAACGGAACTGTGAATAGCAATAGATTCATACCGACTATGCTTACGTTCCATCTGCTGTGCTGTGCCAGAAAGTGGGGGGGAAAAAGCGCTGCCGGCATTCACTCTGACTGACCCCTCTTCACATTTTCAACTCCGTGATCTTTCCGCTTGACAGGGCTAAAAACTACAGATTGGATTCAATAGCGCACCAATTTTATTGACATAAGGATTCTCATGCAGCTCACGGCACACGATCTGTCACACAGGCTGCTGACCAGCCTATTGATTTGTGAAAGGGAGAGGTGAATGACAGAGGGCAGAGAGGGATGAACAGGCACACAAAGAGTGAGGCGACGAGGGAGAGAAAGGATGGAGACACTTCCAGCGATGAGTGACAGAGGAAAGTGAGCAATAAGTTGATGGCACATTATGTGAGACACTCCTTGTCTTGACAGCTGAAAATATGCTGGCCGGCGAACAAATGACACGACTCTGACCCCTCTTTGGGAGAAACGCAACGAAACACAGACAGTGTGTTTTTGACCGATTTGATGTCATCTTTATGGCATGCAGATGAGAATGAAAGGTGCAATGAGGGTAAAGAAGAACAAAACCAAGTGCAGATATGTCTGCATGACTTCATTGGACATTTGCAAAAATGGGTTTAATCATGGATCCTAGCCAACAGAACTTCTATTACACCTTTTCTCTTTATGTCTCTTTTTCTCCCTTGTGTCCTTCCTGGCTACAATATGTCTGCCTTCAGAGCCCCGAGCAACTGAAAACAGCTGATGATCATTGCAATTATCAAACGTTTGTGTGTGCGTGTGTGTGTGTGTGTGTTTGTTTGTGTTCTTGTATGTCTACCCTTCTTGAGACATCAACAGGGAAAAGTACCTTCCATATGAGGACCGTTGAACAAGTTAGGACCGAAATCATTGTCCAATCCAATCCAATCCACTTTATTTACATAGCACATTTCAAAAAACAATAGAAGTTTCACAAGGTGCTTCACAGAAGTTAAGACATGCATACTAAAAGAGTTAATAATATAAAACATTTAACTATAAAAGAGTACATACGTACATGAAATACATCAGAGAGAATAAAATAGACTAAAATCACACAACTCTCATGCTGGTTTAAAAGCCAAAGAGTAAAAATGTGTTTTAAGATGTGATTTAAAAGTTATTAAGGAGGGAGCCATCTGAATAGCAAGAGGGATATTGTTCCAAAGTTTTGGAGCCACAGCAGAAAATGCACGATCAACGGGTTTTTGGGACGACAAGAAAAAATGATCAGCTGACCTCAGAGACCTTGTGGGGGTGTACATTTTTAAAAGGTCTTGACATATATTGTTGGCGCTCATCCGTTAAGAGATTTACAAACAAACAACAATATTTTAAAATGAATTCTAAAATGAGCTGGGAGCCAGTGAAGGGATGCTAAAACGGGGCTAATGTGTTCATGTTTTTTAGTGCCAGTTAAAAGGCGAGCAGCAGCATTTTGGACTAACTGCAATCGAGCGATTGAGGTCTGGTTCATTCCAACGTAGAGGAAGTTGCAGTAGTCCAAACGTGATGAAATAAAAGCATGGATTACCTGCTCAAAGTCGTTAAAAGATAAAACGGATTTAATTTTAGCTAAAAGTCTAAGATGATAAAAACTACATCGTACAACGGAGTTACTGTATTTATTATTATTTTTTTTAATTTTCCCAATACGGAAAACCGTTGCATCTAATAGAGAAGGTCTCATTTGCACCCCTGGTGGTAAAATCTATCACAAATAGGTTGGTCCAAAAAAGGATGGATTTTTCAAATGGACTGTGTGTCGGTTTTAAAAGTGCTCCCCCTCTGGTCAAAAAATTACATAACAAGTGTGTGTAAAAATTTAAAGTGCTCCCTCTGGCCAACATATGTAATAAAAAGTGTGTGTAAGGAATTGAAATGCGCTCCCTTTGGCCAAATTAATAAACAAAATAAAATAAATATGTAGAAAGAGACATACTGTAAAAACTCGAAGTAAATAATGAAGATTAAAAACCAATTACAAACAAAAAATTCCACCAAAAAAAAAAAAGCAGTCTTTTTCTCACAATGTGTCGACTTTTTTCTTACAAAATTGGGAACAATTTCTCATATACCTTCTGTTTCTGTAATATTGCAATATTTTCTCGTAAAAGTATTACTTTTTTAATGTAAAATTATTACTTTTTAAGGCAAAATGGTGACATTTGTCATATAAAATTCTGACTTTTATCACAATATTGGCAATGTTTTTGTTGTCCCTGTAAAATAGTGCAATTTTTTGAATAAAATTATGACTTTTGGCATAATTTTGCCAAGTAGAATTCAGATTATTATTATACTATTGCCGACATTTTTAAAGTGTTCTTATAAACTTGTGACGTCGAGTAAAATTACGACTCTTTTCATAAAATTGCCAAAATTTTAAGCTTTGGTTGTAAAATTGCGAAAGTTATTGAGTAAAATTCCAACTTTTATCATAATATTGCAAAAATGTTCCATTTATTTTGTAAAATTTTGACTTGCGTTGACTAAAATTACAGCTTTAATCAGAATACTACCAAAATTGTACATATTTCTTGTGAAATCGTGCCCTTTTTCTTGTAAAATTCCAACTAATTTTTCACAACAAGCTTTTTGATATTTGCATAGTATGTATATATTATTAATGTTGTAAATACAAATATTTATATATCTAGAAAGGGTGGTCCTAAAGAGGTAGACCTTTTTGCGAAGGTCTCAAGAAGGTCACTAATACAAGAATGTGTGTGTGTGTGTGTGTGTGTGTGTGTGTGTGTGTGTGTGTGTGTGTGTGTGTGTGTGTGTGTGTGTGTGTGTGTTGTCCTTGTAAAATAGTGCAATTTTTTGAGTAAAATTATGACTTTTGGCATAATTTTGCCAAGTAGAATTCAGAGTATTATTATACTATTGCCGACATTTTTAAAGTGTTCTTATAAACTTGTGACTTTTGTCGAGTAAAATTACGACTCTTTTCATAAAATTGCCAAAATTTTAAGCTTTGGTTGTAAAATTGCAACTGTTATTGAGTAAAATTCCAACTTTTATCATAATATTGCAAAAATGTTCCATTTATTTTGTAAAATTTTGACTTGCGTTGAGTAAAATTACGACTTTAATCAAAATACTACCAATATTGTACATATTTCTTGTGAAATCGTGCCCTTTTTCTTGTAAAATTCCAACTAATTTGTCACAACAAGCTTTTTGATATTTGCATAGTATGTATATATTATTAATGTTGTAAATACAAATATTTATATATCTAGAAAGGGTGGTCCTAAAGAGGTAGACCTTTTTGCGAAGGTCTCAAGAAGGTAACTAATACAAGAATGTGTGTGTGTGTGTGTGTGTGTGTGTGTGTGTGTGTGTGTGTGTGTGTGTGTGTGTGTGTGTGTGTGTGTGTGCGCGTGTGTGTGTGTGTGTGTTGTCCTTGTAAAATAGTGCAATTTTTTGAGTAAAATTATGACTTTTGGCATAATTTTGCCAAGTAGAATTCAGAGTATTATTATACTATTGCCGACATTTTTAAAGTGTTCTTATAAACTTGTGACTTTTGTCGAGTAAAATTACGACTCTTTTCATAAAATTGCCAAAATTTTAAGCTTTGGTTGTAAAATTGCAACTGTTATTGAGTAAAATTCCAACTTTTATCATAATATTGCAAAAATGTTCCATTTATTTTGTAAAATTTTGACTTGCGTTGAGTAAAATTACGACTTTAATCAAAATACTACCAATATTGTACATATTTCTTGTGAAATCGTGCCCTTTTTCTGGTAAAATTCCAACTAATTTTTCACAACAAGCTTTTTGATATTTGCATAGTATGTATATATTATTAATGTTGTAAATACAAATATTTATATATCTAGAAAGGGTGGTCCTAAAGAGGTAGACCTTTTTGCGAAGGTCTCAAGAAGGTAACTAATACAAGAATGTGTGTGTGTGTGTGTGTGTGTGTGTGTGTGTGTGTGTGTGTGTGTGTGTGTGTGTGTGTGTGTGTGTGTGTGTGTGTGTGTGTGTGCGTGCGTGTGTGTCCTTGTAAAATAGTGCAATTTTTTGAGTAAAATTATGACTTTTGGCATAATTTTGCCAAGTAGAATTCAGAGTATTATTATACTATTGCCGACATTTTTAAAGTGTTCTTATAAACTTGTGACTTTTGTCGAGTAAAATTACGACTCTTTTCATAAAATTGCCAAAATTTTAAGCTTTGGTTGTAAAATTGCAACTGTTATTGAGTAAAATTCCAACTTTTATCATAATATTGCAAAAATGTTCCATTTATTTTGTAAAATTTTGACTTGCGTTGAGTAAAATTACGACTTTAATCAAAATACTACCAATATTGTACATATTTCTTGTGAAATCGTGCCCTTTTTCTTGTAAAATTCCAACTAATTTTTCACAACAAGCTTTTTGATATTTGCATAGTATGTATATATTATTAATGTTGTAAATACAAATATTTATATATCTACAAAGGGTGGTCCTAAAGAGGTAGACCTTTTTGCGAAGGTCTCAAGAAGGTAACTAATACAAGAATGTGTGTGTGTGTGTGTGTGTGTGTGTGTGTGAGTGTGTGTGTGTGTGTGTGTGTTGTCCTTGTAAAATAGTGCAATTTTTTGAGTAAAATTATGACTTTTGGCATAATTTTGCCAAGTAGAATTCAGAGTATTATTATACTATTGCCGATATTTATATATCTAGAAAGGGTGGTCCTAAAAAGGTAGACATTTTTGCGAAGGTCTCAAGAAGGCAACTAATACAAGAATGTGTGTGCATGCGTGTGTGTGTGTGTGTGCGTGTGTGTGTGTAACATACCCGCAAAATCTCTTCAACACAGCTGGAGTCATTTGGAATGCTGACCTGCAGAAAACAAAAGAAAGATAGAGAAACTGTCACTATTTATAGCATTAACTATAAAGAAGACGTGTCCAAGTTATGGCCCACGGGTCAAGTGCAGCTCACCGGCATTTTCTGTTTGGCCCGCAAGACGTCACAAGTTCAGTATGGAATCTAACCCGCAGAGTGCCTCCAACTTTGTTTTAAATATCTTATAGTATAAATGTTGTAAATTTGCTGACGTCTTGTGGACATAGTAACCGGTAATTCAGGTTGATGACCATGAATTGTACTTGAAGTGTACACAGAACAACATTTTTATATATGACCAAAACCAAACAACCTTTCCCACTCATGGTGCAAATAAACTAATCAAAAAGTCAACACTCTCACTGAACTTTGTGGGTATTAAGGAAAATGTCATATATGATTCATATAGACATAATTTAAAATGACACCCATTTAAATCTCCTGCAATGCAAGATGGGAAAAATGTCACGACTTGTCACACTAGCCGTGCCTTATTTTGAGTTTGTTGGCATTTTCCTGTGTTTTATGCTTCAGTTCCGGTCGAGCGCTCCTATTTTGGTTTCTCTCCTTGATTTGGTTTGCATTTACTGAAACAACTTGAATCCTGCCTCAGAGCGCTGTTAGGTCCACCTGAGTTGAGTTGGTAATTAGACAGACCTTCTTAAGCCAGCCTCGCGATTTAGTCAGCGCTCAAGAATTGACTGCTGTGGCACGCTGTTGGTTCATTTCACGCCTCACCGTGTTACCTAGTTTTGACTTTCACCATAGTCTTTTGTGCACTCCTAGACACACCACTGTTTTTTTTCGTGAGCATCCCTGCACGAAAGTGTTGTGTGTAGTGTTTAACTACTCGTGAATTCAAATATTCTTATACTGTAGCTGCAAGCAGCAGGCGTGCCATTCTTCTGCATCTTGAAATCACGACAATTACCGAAAATATGCGGTACCGCAAGTGTGACAAAAAGTGAAAAAAACATTTATCCATGTTTGCCGCATTTTAGGTGCTTGATATTTCTGATTGATTAGAAATCTTTAACGAGGTATTTAGGAGTTGAACTTTCACATACTCTTAATATACAATCATATTAATTACATACATCCATTATACTAATATTATATGTATTATGTGTATACATATGTGTATATATATATATATATATATATATATATATATATATATATATATATATATATATATATATATATATATATATATATATATATATATATATATATATATATATATATACCATATTTTTAGGACTATAAGTCACAGTTTTTTTCATAGTTTTCGCGACTTATACTCAGGAGCGACTTATGTGGGAAATTACTAACACATTACCGTAAAATATTAAATAATATTATTTAGCTCATTCACGTAAGAGACTAGACGTATAAGATTTCATGGGATTTAGCGATTAGGAGTGACAGATTGTTTGGTAAACGTATAGCATGTTCTATATGTTATAGTTATTTGAATGACTCTTACCATAATATGTTACGTTAACATACCAGGCACGTTCTCAGTTGGTTATTTATGCGCCATATAACGTACACTTATTCAGCCTGTTGTTCACTATTCTTTATTTATTTTAAATTGCCTTTCAAATGTCTATTCTTGGTGTTGGGTTTTATCAAATACATTTCCCCCAAAAATGCGACTTACACTCCAGTGTGACTTATATATGTTTTTTTCCTTCTTTATTATGCATTTTCGGCCGGTGCGACTAATACTAAAGAAGGACTTATACTCCGAAAAATACGGTATATATATATATATATATATATATATATATATATATATATATATATATATATATATATATATATATATATATATATATATATATATATATATATACTTTAAGGGGGTCATATAATTATTTTGTTTCTACATTTAAAACACTTCCTTGTGGTCTACATAACATGTAAATGTTGTTATTTGGCTAAAATGTTTTTAATGCCTCTCTCTGACTGTCTCTTCAAGATGCGCTGTTTTTTGAGCGGTTTTATTTACGTTCAATTGTGTCTTCTCCCCGTCAGCTATGTTGTAGTTTTTAGCGCTTCCATATGGAGTCTACTGACAGACATACATTAGAATTGCTGTAGTGTGTTTTCCTTCTGTAATACGGATCCTTCTGGGTCTGAAATAAATGACCTGTATATATTAGAAATTACATCAGAGGAGGATGCATGTGCATATACAAGCCATTCTGCCCCGCAACAAGGGGATAGAGAAATAGAAGGAGCTTATTGACTACAGCATCGGACTATAATGGCGGACTAAAAAAGCTCTTCGGGTAAATATCTACTATACAGGAATGTCTCAGAACATTTGAATATTGTGGTAAAGTCCTTTATTTTCTGTAATGCAACATAAAACATGAAAATGTCATACATTCTTGATTCATTACACATCAACTGAAATATTGCAAGCCTTTTATTATTTTAATATTGCTGATTATGGCAAACAGCTTAAGAAAACTCAAAAATCCTATCTCAAAAAATTTGAATATTTCCTCAGACCAAGTAAAAAAAAAAAAGATTTATAACAGCAAAACAAAATCAAACATTGGAAAATGTCAATTAATGCACTCAGTACTAGGTTGGGAATCATTTTGCACGGATTACTGCATCAATGCGGCGTGGCATGGAGGCAATCAGCCTGTGGCATTGCTGAGGTATTATGGATGCCCAGGATGCTTAAATAGCGGCCTTTAGCTCAATTGCATTATTGGGTCTGGTGTCTTTCAGCTTCTTCTTCACAATACCCCACAAATTCGCTATGGGGTTCAGGTCAGGGGAGTTTGCAGGCCAATCGAGGACAGTAATGCCATGGTCAGTACACCAGTTACTGGTGGTTTTGGCACTGCGGGCAGGTGCCAGATCATGCTGGAAAATGAAATCATCATTTCCATAGAGCTTTTCAACAGATGGAAGGAAGCATGTAGTGCTCTAAAATCTCTTGGTAAACAGCTGCATTGACTCTGGACTTGATGAAACACAGTGGACCAACACCAGCAGCTGACATGGCTCCCCAAACCATTACTGACTGGGAACGTCACACTGGATTTCAAGCAACTTGGATTTTGCTCCTCTCCAGCCTTCCTCCAGACTCTAGCGCCTTGACTTCCAAATGAAATACAAAACTTGCTTTTCTCTGAAAACAGGACTCTGGACCACTCTGCAACTGTCCAGTGCTCCTTTTCCATAGCCCAAGTCAGACGCTTCTTCCGTTGTCTTGAGTTCAGGAGTGGCTTGACCATGGGAATACGGCTATTGTAGCCCATTTCCCGGACACATCTGTGAACAGTGGCTTTTTATACCTGGACTCCAGCTTCAGTCCACTGTCTTTGAAACTCCCCAAAATTCTGGAAGCGGCTCTTCTTCACAATGCTGTTAAGGCTGCGGTCCTCTCTCTTGGTTGTGCACCGTTTCCTGCCACATTTCCTCCTTCCAACAGACTTTTTGTGAATGTGCTTTGAAACTGCACTCTGTGAACAGCCTGCTCTTTTAGAAATGTATTTTTGTGTCTTACCCTCCTGATGGAGGGTGTCAATGATACTTGTGATTTAGTTTACTGAGCCAAGCTGAGTGTTTTTAAAGGCTCAGGGAAACCCTTGCAGGTGTTTCGAGTTAATTAGACGATTCAAGTGATTAGTTGAATAGCCTGCTAGTATACTTTTTCATGATATTCAAGTATTTTGAGATGGGATATTTGAGTTTTCTTAAGCTGTATGCCATAATCAGCAATATTAAAACGACAAAAGGCTTGCAATATTTCAGTTGATGTGTAATAAATTCAGAATGTATGACATTTTCATGTTTTTAGTTGCATTACAGAAAATAAAGAACTTTATCACAATATTCTAATTTTCTGAGACAGTCCTGTATATGGAGATATCCGCTGACGTCATCAATAGGAAAAATGTCACAAATTGGGCAAAATTCTAACGGCTCGTTTTGAGGGAGTATGGAGGAATGCCTTCATGGTTTGATTTTAAAATTTTCGGGATTTTTTGCAAGTGATGGGCTTACTTACACTGCACAGATACGTACATCACAGATACGTACATCACAGTTGTAGAACAGAACTCGATTGTAACCCAAGGATCACCTGCTCATGTTCAACCTTTGATCTGCACCTGCATTATTTTGGACCAGACTGTAAGTTAAACTGGAATTTGTTTTTTTGCTCTGACAAAGCAAAGCAAGCCCTCTCTGGTGATCATTTAAAACTGGGACTATTAGAAACGTGAGAACACACATGACTTTTGACATTTAGTACTTAGTGATCTTGTGTTAAGAATGGAGTTTTGCCCCTGATCAGGACAGCAAAAAAAAAAAGTACTCATGCCAGGATTGTTTTACTGCACAAAGTGATGACTTTTATTTCATAAATGATTTGGGAAGGAGGCACAATACACCAAATGCTTGACTTTCAGCGATGGTCAAAACAAAATGCCAAAATCTCTCCATCAAAATGAAAAGTCTACCATAAAAATGTAAGCACGAGCCAAACAAACACGTTTCTTGGAGCAGCTGCTCTTTGTTGCGTAAGTTCAGCCAAAGTGCATGTTTTTTCTTCTTGTATTATTCTAAACAAATCATTATTGCCTCTGCTGGATACACACACACTATTGTTAAATGCACCCCACATGGAAATAAATGCCACTGCCAACTGAGTGTCTCCAAAAAGCATTTAAAAACAAAATAAAACATTTTGATGGACTAGTTCCTGGCTTGGCTCTCGCTGACAGGCTCAATAAAGAAGTGAGGGACAAAGTAGCAGCTGGGGGAGAGGACAGCAAATCCCTGCATAACCATAACCTCTGTCACAAAACGTTAGTCAATGCAGCACATTAGCACAAGGAAACATTAGGTAACCACCATGATGACAATGTCATCATCCTCAGACTGCCAAGCAACGTAAGCACTTTCGAACAAATGACATGTAACAGACTTCTGTGGACTTCAAAGATTACGGTACCACCTTACATATACATCTATACTTATATGTACTGTAAATACCAAGTCATGGCCTCGCTATGTGGCAAGAAAAATCCACTGCCACATTTCGTATTACAATCTTGGCATTAAATCTCTAATTCTACAGTCACCATAACCCTTTGTTCACTGGCAATCAACCAACTGTAAACACTTAACTGTAAAATATATGAGGTGTGTCAGCAAACTTTCAGGACGTATGTCATAAAATATATATTTACAGACTAAATTTTCCCACTGTGAAGAAACCCCCCTGTAGACGCACGCACTTTCCCAGCCTTCTCTGTCACGTCCTCATACGCTTTGGTCCATAATCAATAAATCAACAAAAAATTTTAATGAACTTGATTACTTTGCTGGTATCAATCAAATGTGTGTTTTTTCCGTTGTTTGCTTTCAAACACACTGCAAGAGGGTTCACTCTGTGCATCAATCTTAGCACCTGAGCGTGTTCGTCCAATAGCGGAATTAAATGAACCCTCTCGTCAGTCATCCATAATCTTTGTCTCTGTGAGTGGGGGCCGGACTACTAGCTTTCCACTAATGAAAAGCACTGCAAGGGAACAAAAATAGAAGGAAAAAAGATGATTGCAAAGCAAATCCCCCTGTGTGGGAATATTTAGGCTTCAAATTGAGTGGGAAAGATGAGCCTATCAACACGACGAAGCAGGTCAGTATGCCAAATGTAATGTGGCCAACAGGGCCAAAGAAACCCTATCTGACCTAGTTTTTCCAATTGGTGAAAAAACTGCACATTTTGCTAAAAGCGATTAAGAGTCAATTTTATTTTTGTTGTTTATTAACATATTTAGGATAATCACAAATAATTGACTTTCCAATTACAATGGTAAAAAAACACTAATGAGATATTAAAAGTATTGCGTTTGAAAGGGTTACTTGCATTGTTTAATTTATTTTATTTTTTTAATTGAGACAAATATTATTTATGTATTTAATATTTGTTTACTTACTATGATATATTTATTTGTTGACTGTTATGTTACAGAGAACAAGGAAATAGGATAAAATTGCTATGGTATGAAAAGGGGTAGGATTAAATAAGCTCAGCTTCTTCCTACTCCTTTCGGACGTGCTGTAATGAAACAACTGGAAATATGTGATGCACTACCCTGTATCGTATGCATGTTCCAAATAAACTGAAACTGAACTGAACTGAACCTTGATTTACAAACTTTTTGATTTACTATCTTTGTGTGCATATATTAAATTGTTTATCCTTTTTACAGCATTCTTCTGGCTTGCGCCTCCAAAGGACAAGGAATGTGTGGTTTCAAACATTCAGGAAGTGTTATTAAAAAAAGAAAAATCATTATATGACCCTTTTAAAACAGCTATCATGCCCGCATGCGTGTTTTCCATCTGTAGATCTTTCACTGCACTGTTACCAAAGCTACCAGTGTTTGTTTCCATTTGGCTGCACACACCTTTAGGCAGGATGGCATACCAAATGTATTCTAATAAAAGCCACATTGCTCACACAACAGCCTCAAGGCTCAGTGAATAGCAACCATCTGTAATAGATTTGAAAGGTTCTGTGACTTTTGTAATGTGTGTGTTTATGTGCTGTATTTTTTAAATGTCGACAACTAAGACACGGTTGCAGTGTAACAAGAAAAAAAGAATGTACAAGAATAAAACTGAATATACAGACTCTACTGGAGTCTCCAAGAAAGAAGAGATACAAAAAAAGAGAGTGCAAAGAGAGTTGGGTGAAAAAAATAGCAGAGGCAATTATTGAGGTAGAAATGCTTTTCTGTCTGAAATAGCTTGGAGATGATAGACGTCTACATACACGAACACACCGACAATGAGTGTCTCTCTTACCTTTCCTTACACACAAAGAAGTATAAGGGCTGCACATAAAATAAAATACTTGGATCTAAAACAGGGCTTACATTAAATATTAAATGAATAAAATCATAGGAGTGAGAGAATAATGTTGCAATATACAAGAATATGACAACAAGGATCATACTTTTGTGATTGTGGTATTAAAACCTTGATAAATTGTCAATATTAATCTACAGGGCCATAAGATTTGGACATTCATACTCAATGATTTCTAGTACAGTGTAACCTGTTTATGTCGAAAATTGTCAGGCAGGCTGACAGACATAGACTTAAGCGGTTGTTGACATAACCAATACTGAATTTTTAAACTAGTCATTGCTTGTATGTATTGTCTCATCTCATGAGACACAGCGATGGTGGCAATACTTTTGCGAGATCTCGCAATACTTTTTGCGAGATTTCGCAAAAGGTTTTTTTCCTATCTCAGCGAACCGGAAGTAAAACAGACAAAGCGATGGAGAAGCCTACCCATCATCCATGGGAGAAGTTTATTGATTTATATTTTAGTATTGGCCTTACATATAAAGACATCAAATCGTATTATGGTCCCACAACAGAGCACAGATGATGGGTAGGCTCCCGCATGCTAAAAAACCCTTTTGCGAGATCTCGCAAAACATCCATGTCCTTTTAGGGGCTCTGTAAAACATAATCTTTGCTGCAATAATATTCAAGTTTACAATATACAGGTATGTATGCAGTACATGTGTTGTTTTCTGTCAAAATGGAAATAATGGCTACATTTATGCTATGTCTGCACTAAGCCGGATAACCCCTTAATCAGAATCAGAATAGTTTTATTGCCATTGTTTGAGAACGAATAATTATTTAGCCTAAGCATACATTAAAGGTAATGTGACGACCGGGTCGCATGGTGATGCGGGGTTTGTTCTCCCAGGATGCAGACGGACTTCGGACACAGCGTGCAGGTAGGAAATTATTTATTTAAGAATTAAATCAGACGGGAACAAACAAAAACGTGCTCAAAGCATGGAAGGCAAAAACTAAAGGGGCTAGCGTGGAAGCTAGCAACAAACAAAGCCTAGCGTGGAAGCTAGTATACAGGTAGCAGGAATCAAAAGTCGTCAACTGTTGCGTGTAGCAAATTAGGAAGCCAGACCGAGTGAGGCCAGGGCATAGACTAAATAGCTCTCTGATTAGTGCCCAGGCAACAGGTGAGCGTCCCGAACACTAACCAGAGGCAGGTGAGTGTAATCTGCTGTCATGGCAACTGAAACACACAAACTCAAAAGGTGCTGAAAACACAAGTGTCTCGAAAACGTAAACAGACTATGATCCGGGCAGCGGATCATAACAGGTAACCCTCCTTGGATCATTTTTTACACGGGTAAGTGCGGCGTGTATTTCTTGAATCTCCGGCTCTTAGCTTTGTATGGACTCATTGATCGTTTACATACTGAGTTCGTAGAGGGAGTGAGGTCAGAAAGACCGCGGCCCACACAGGAAGTGATGTCAGAAAGAACGCGCCACAGCCAGCTTCATAACAACCGGAGCTATCCACTGGAAAGATGGAGGCGAGTCATCCAGACCTGCCTGTGTTTCTCCTTCTTCTACATGTACAGACACTTGTGGAAATCCCACATGAATACCTTAAGCTAATGAAATGAATGCAGCTATTTCGGATACAACATTTCTCAGACGGCAAGAGAACTTTCAAATGTCCGGGTCAGCTGTGATTCTACTTACCGAAAAACTTTGTCCATTTGTAGAAAGGGGAGACAAGGAGAATGCGGACTCCCGTGGATGTGATAAAAAAGTAGCGTGTGCTTTGTATTACCTGGCCGACGAGGGAAGACTAAGGAAAACTTCAAATGCATTTGGACTGGCAAAGCAGACTGTATCAGTTATTGTCCACCATGTATGTCGTGGACTCAACGTCTCGGTCCAGAGTATATAAAGTCACCAAAAACTAATGGACAATGAAGGTGAAGGCAAAAGAGTGAGGAGTGTCCTGACCAGATTTCTAGATCCCTTTTTTGATTGATGTAAAATGTTCTTTATCACATTGTTTAGTTTCACATGTCCATTAAAGATGTGATTAATTTATGATGTCTCAGGTGTGATTCACTACAATAGGGCCCCACACCACACTGGATTCCAGTTATTTGAAATACCACAACACTGGATATTGTTCAGATAAGTTAAATTTAATTTAAGAACTTGCACACAAAGCAACACTGGAGGTGACTATGACGAGCGCATTTTCAGCGCATGCGTACTAGGTCGCGTTGCGCCGGCGGACGGCGGAAGGAGGGTTTTTTTAACGACCATTGTGTGTGTGTGTGGACAAGGATAAGGTTAAGTGGGATTCACCCTGGATTTACCCTAGCCGGCTTAGTGTAGAAGGGGCCTTAGTAAGAAAAATTAAGTACTTTATTGACACACAACATTTCTAGGCTTTCGCGGCCCACATCAAATAATGTGTCGGGCCTGATTCGGCACATTTGCAATACACGATATTTGGTTTCCGAGAACGAGACAAGAAACGATTTAAACATAAATTTAAAGTGGGGGTGGCGTGTAGGGTGTTAGAGTTGGGACAATTTTAAGAGCTCCTTACTGGCAAGTTTTTTAAAATCTCTTTCCTGACAGCACCCATGTTTTAAGACGACTACTGTGACAAGGTATATGACTGGACAAGGAACCATTTTTTTTAATTTAGCTGGCTCATAAAAGTATGCAGGTGCACTTTGAAGTATTTTATAACTTTGCATGACCTATGAATGAGCTTTTAACTGTTGAACTGGTTCCACAAGTAAAAAGTAAAATAAAATAAAAAAGTAAGTAAATATAATTAAATAATCATTTTTTGCATTCCTGATATATTGCAGCCGTCAAATGTATCAATGATTGAGTTGTTTTTTCTAATGTCTGGGCTGATGAGTTAAAGTTAAAGTTAAAGTACCAATGATTGTCACACACACACGGGGTGTGGTGAAATTTGTCCTCTGCATTTGACCCATCCCCTTGATCACCCCCTGGGAGGTGAGGGGAGCAGTGGGCAGCAGCGGTGCCGCGCCCAGGAATCATTTTTGGTGATGTAACCCCAATTCCAACCCTTGATGCTGAGTGCCAAGCAGGGAGGTAATGGGTCCCATTTTTTATAGTCTTTGGTATGACTCGGCCGGGGTTTGAACTCACAACCTACCAATTTCAGGGCGGACACTCTAACCACTGGCGGCTTGGACATGCACACTGAAATGATCTGAGGTTGAACTCAAATAAAGGGGCGCAGTGGTGCATCTCCCCCACCACACCGCCCGAACAGTACTATCGGTTGCTAACAATCTGACCTAAAAAAAAATTAAGGAATGGGTTAATTTTGTTATTTGCTGTGGTAAACTTCAGACTCACTTCATTGCTTTTATTTTGAATCTAATCTTTAATGTGTGCGTGCACTAATGCAGTGGAACTAGACAGTAGTTATGTTACCATTTCACGCTGTTTAGCCATGATTAAGTTAACAATACAACAACACATATCAACATATACACACCCATTTTATATGAAAATGACCCCCTATTGCTTGTCAAAAAATTTTGTTGACAAAAGCGGTCGATCGTGTGACTCAAGCGAGCACTTGTTAGTTAGAACAACAACGTTGACCAGGACTTGATGAATTGGTGTTGTCAACCTAAGTAGATTCTAGTAGTATTAGTGTAGTGTGCTATGCAAGAAATCTGATTATATTGATAAAATACAATGTATACACACTACTACGCTGCCAATGGCAATTGCTCATTGACTGCAAGAGAAGATGAACTTCTCCTTAATTTTTTATGAAATAACTGGTCTAATATGCATTGTTAAATTTAAAAGGGTAGACTTAGAACTTAATTTAGTGAGTACCGGTATGTTAAATATTAATCCACCGTTAAGTAAGTCTCTCTCTGACGCAATCTCTCTTCCCTCGACAGCAGCACAGACATCGCTTGTGTTCCCTATTCAGCAAGAAAATAAGACCCTGGTTGGATGGGATGGGCACAAAACGTCACTTTCCGGGAAGCTGAGCTTCTCTAGAAGTGAATGGGGCAGTGGGCTGGCTTCCCTTTTTGATTGACAGCAGAAGAGCAAATTAGCTATCTTAAAATATAAACCCCCAACAGAGCATTTTTCATGTTACATTCCGTTGTTACAAATGTATCTATTTTTCAATCATCTTATGTTTTTGTTTGTTATACATGACTAGTAACAAATCAGGCATCTACTGTATTTCTGGTGTTATTGGAGACTCCGTTGCTCTCTCATCAACGAGCAGCGGGTGTTGCTGTGAGCCATTCCACCTTTCCAAAGCACTCACAGTTTGGCCGCAAATGAGCTTCCCTTCCTGAAAAGAGAAGTATTGTACACTGGCTACTACTAGAAAAACATGAGGGAATATACCGCTTATCCTGTCGAGAGTCACTATCCCAGTTGACTTCGGCAAGAGATGGGGGTTCATACTAGACTGTGTTGCCATTTTTCTATCCATCCGTTTTCTACCGCTTGTCCCTTTCGGAGTCGCGGGGGTGCTGGATCCTATCTCAGCTACATTCAGGTGGAAGGCAGGGTACACCCCGGACAAGTCGCTACATATTTTGCATCATAAATTCTGGATCAATTTTCCTCGGTTTTCATATGCCACACTTTCCGAAAATTCAGTTTTCAACAAGCATTGTCTTCAAAAGTTTGCCCCGTTTTTCATACACCATCTTAATTATTGTACAGTCAAACTTTTCCCGTAACAGACTGGTCAGTTTTTTCGTATCGAGTTTTAAAATAAAGAATCCCACGTGTTGGTGACTCAGTCTATGTGCTTTTTTTATTAAGAACCATTGTCAAAAAGCCACCATGGGACCAAAGAAAGTTGCAAGTGCCCATTCTTAATAATAAAGAAGGTGACAAACGCTATGGTATTCAAGAAAGAACTTAGAGCAAAGTATAGGTGGTGTCCGTGTGGATCTTCCCTCCCTTCAGTCAAGGTTAAAGTAATGTTAAATGTTTTTTTTTTATCTACTTCATTCGCAGGTGATATATGTTGTATATGTGAAACTATAATAACTATGGGGTTTATATTAATAATATTTGGTGTCTGAAACATGTTAATTGGCTTCATGTTTTTTCTTATGGGAAAAATGTATTTGGTTGTTGTACGATTTAGTCTTCGTTGGACCTTTTGTTTTTAGAAAAAAACTATGTTGTGTTTTGATGACTGAAGTGTACTCATTAGTCACTTATTATTCCTAAGGGGCCAGCGGAGTTTCATATCGAACACATTTAATTAACATAATTACCATAATTCAAGTGGCTTTCCACACGGTGTTCAACAATATCTTGTTTTGTAATGCAATGACAACAAAGATTATTACTATGTGTGTGTGTGTGTCATCACTGAATTAATGAAAAACTGAAAAAAAATGATAGTGTCAAACAGAGTCAAATCTGCTGTCTAATGAATGCAGAAACTTTCTCCTTCTGCGTCCTCTGAGAGCTGTTAACTCGCCCACTCTACTTTTGGAACATTTCAAAGTCTTTTTGTTCCAGGGTTGCTTGTTACAGTATCCGCATAGAAAGAAAATATTCACTTTGTTGAATGAAGTAAGTGTACTGGTTTAACACTCCATCCCTACTAGAGAGGTCACTCACTACATTTCCATGCACTAAATTAGTCTGATTTCTCGAATAGGTAGATTTTTGGTATTTTCACACCTACATTTGAAGTCCCAGTGTCTATATACACTCTCTAATGCGACTATTGGTCATACGCCATGTGTCTCCCGTACACAGGGGTTCGCTTATTTCCATTTAGCGTGGATTAAACATCACGTCACACTAGCCTCTGTGGCTCCTTACAGGTTACCAGCCTCGCTCTGTGGGACGTGATGGCCGCTGTAGTATTGTCACAGATGACAAATATCACGTTTCTAATAGCTATGCTAATGTTAAATAGCAGACAGCATCAAGAAATAATCTAAGATTGCGCTACGAACATGACACTACTACCAAGAATGTCTTGGAGCCGATGCAGGTCCGAAGAAAAGAAAGACCGACGAGAGAGCTTTTTCGGAGGAATTTTTGGACGGTGAATCATGCAAACAAAACTTTTGAACGTCTCGGAGTTCATTCATAAGGCTCTGTGGATTAATGGAAGAAGTTTTAAACCCCAAGGAAAAGACTGTTCACGCCCTGGTCGACACTGTTCCAGATGAAGTTTGTTATTTTTTGTTGTGTGGAATACAGAGTTATTGTTAATCAGTTTGGAGTGCTTTCAAATGCAGCGTGAAGAGGTTTGTGTACTCTTTATTATTTGCCTTGTAATATACAGCCGTGGTCGAAAGTTTACATACACTTGTAAAGAACAATGTCATGGCTGTCTTAAGTTTCTAATAAGTTCTACAACTCTTATTTTTTTGTGATAGAGTGATTGGAGCACATACTTGTTGGTCACAAAAAACATTCATGAAATGTGGTTCTTTTATGAAGTTATTATGAGTCTACTGAAAATGTGATCAAATCTGACCACAGAACTTTCCTCCAAAAGGTCTTATCTGTGTCCATGTGATGTCAGATGAAACAAAAATTTAGCTGTTTGGCCTAAATACCCAGCAATATGTTTGGAGGAGAAAAGGTGAACACCAATTCCTACCGTCAAGCATGGTGGTGGTAGTATTATGCTGTGGGCCTGTTTTGCTGCCAATGGAACTGGTGCTTTACAGAGAAAAAATGGGACAATGAAAAAGGAGGATTACCTCCAAATTCTTCAGGACAACCTAAAATCATCAGCTCGGAGGTTGGGTTTTGGTCGCAGTTGGGTGTTTCAACAGGACAATGACCCCAAACACACGTCAAAAGTGGTACAGGAATGGCTAAATCAGGCTAGAATTAAGGTTTTAGAATGGCCTTCCCAAAGTCCTGACTTAAATGTGTGGACAATGCTGAAGAAACAAGTCCATGTCAGGAAAAAACAACAAATTTAGCTAAACTGCACCAATTTTGTCAAGAGGAGTGGTCAAAAATTCAACCAGAAGCTTGAGGATGGCTACCAAAAGCGCCTTATTGCAGTGAAACTTGCCTAGTGACATGTAACCAAATATTAACATTGCTGTATGTATACTTTTGACCCAGCAGATTTGGTCACATTTTCAGTAGACCCATAATAAATTCATAAAAGAACCAAACTTCCTGAATGTTTTTTGTGACCAACAAGTATGTGCTCCAATCACTCCATCACACAAAAATAAGAGTTGTAGAAATTATTGGAAACTCAAGACAGCCATGACATTATGTTCTTTACAAGTGTATGTACACTTTTAATCGCGACTGTATATACAGTACTTGCTTCATTCACTTCCATCTTATTCGTATTTTGTTCGGGAGTCTGAATTAAGATGATTCTCCATTTTCTTAGCTATCTTCTTAAATAAATGTCAGTTCCTTTTTTTCTACCATTGATGCACTTCAAAATAGTTTAATTTGTTAAAGCATATAAACAGTCTTCTTTTCATGACAATTGTTGCTATGTTTTTATTGAATGGTATCTGCTTCCAGATCTGGTCTCCAATCGCATAACCCAGGTGTGTTAGTCCGACTTTTCAAAAACCGAACACGATCGGATTAAGGTTTTCCATGGACTGTAGGAGGATTATTTAGAGCCAACCTCTTTGAGAAATTGGACTAATTTAGTGCATGGACACGTACTGACTGTTTACATGCAGACATTGAAAGAAAGTTACAGTCAATCATTCACTAGTGACATTCTTTTAAAAGACTGAGGTCTTGCCAGATTTGGAAAGTGTTCAAAGATTTTTTTGTTGTTGTTGTTTACAGACTTTTTGTATATTCTGTTTCATCTGCGTCTGTTATCATCCATATTTCAGCTGTTTACAGAGCTGCACTGACCGTCATCACTGGGATTACCAGCATGTGAGATACATCACAAGCTCTACCCACAGAGGAAAGGGTGTGTGTGTGTGTGTGTGTGTGTGTGTGTGTGTGTGTGTGTGTGTGTGTGTGTGTGTGTGTGTGTGTCTGTATTTGTGAGAAAAGTGAGTATGTTTGCCTTATTTGAGGATGTTTGCATGATTTGGTCTGCCTAATAACCATTGAATCCCTTCTTGCACATTTGTATATAATTGCATTATACTATTGAAAATATAATTGGATATACCAAAGTCGTTTTCCACACAATTGCATTCAATAATTAATAAAACAAAATAAAGAAACACAATATTGTGCTTTTCATTTTATTGCATTTGTTTCTCTCTAGCTTACTTCCTGCCCCCCCCCCCCCCTCCCCTTTACATGTATTTAGCTTTCTCTCTTCCCTTCTCTCCTGTCCTTTCATATTGCTTTTCCCTCACCCGGCTGCAAAGAGGCAGATAAGGAGTTGATGTACCATCCAATTAAATGTCGACATTGAAACATTGCTTCAAATAAGTCTGTCATTTTAGTTGTGTGCTGATTGGACTTGATCTACTATGTGCATGCAAGAGCGTGTGTATGGGAGTTATTTGCTTTAAAAGAGGGTCATTTTAAGTTCAGACCAAGATGCATGAGTGGATATTTCTGTCCCCGTGTAGGCAAAGTGAGACGCTTTTATGTGATTCAACTCTCAAGATAATTTTCAGGTATACATTTTCTACTAGAACTTCTTCCTGCCCGTGTAATTCCTAAGAATAAAGCACTAGAAAGAACACCCCATAGGCAGATAAATAGTGCTAGAACTGTGAAAAAGGCTGATATATCTCATTTGGCGATTATAGTAGCTCTATATGAATCAGTGTTTTGATTTATTAATAGGAGAATAACAGATGTGACATTGAAAAGTGTGTCTCAAATTATACTGTAAATACCGTAGACATGGAAGTTCAATCAGACACACTTCAAACTCACGCATATCCACTCAACTTTTAATAATAAATCAACGTGTAAGTGGTTTCCAAAGTCGTTTATCAGACGCTTAACATTATTTGGCTATTAAATGTGCAGGAGCAAAGGAGCGAGGAGGACAGTGTGATAAAGAGGAGCTACTGTATGATCAATTCCACTGGAGCATGTAATTACACAGAGATTGGGTTGCGTGTGAATACATTAGCTTTGTTTTCTAATGGATCACAGCACAGACACAGTTAGCCACACCGTATACCTCAGTCTGTTTAAATGTGACCTCAGAAAAATGGAATACAACATATTTAATAAAGAATATTGTCACTTTTGGCCTTTTGGCTTTTTGTGCCATCCATTTGCCTTTTTAAAGCATTACATGGATTCAATTCTTTAAGATGTCAATAAACTTCTAAATCAATCAATCAATCAATCACTCAAAACAAAAAGCGCAGGCTTTTGTCAAGCAATCACAATATAATGACCTTTAGGTTCACATTTGTACTACTATGTTGTGGTCTAAACATTATTCATATGAACATTTTTATATACACTAAACTGCAGCAGGATGTACAGGCTTTGGGTTAATGACTCTTTATCAGCGTATTTGATATTATAGTCATGGCAACAAACATTTTAAATCTTGTGCTTTAATAACTACTTATATTTTTAGATATGCTGTAAAACAGACAAAAAAAACGGTTCCTAATAATATGGAGGCAGCGTTATTTAAACACTAAATCCAAACTCCAAAAACTTTCAGGCCTGACTGTAAAGTATCAGTGAAAAGGTAGCATTAAGGGTTTGTATGTTCCCAACTACCAACATTATGTTCAGAGGTGTTCAATTACCCCGTTAACACGCGAAGTCCCAGAGAAGGGTCAATTGACATTTTTACCTAGAAAACACACAAGAGGGTCATTTGACCCCTAGTCCCCCCCTGTGGACACTCCTTTTGTTATGAAAATGTGGCTGTTAGTGGCACACGGCAGGGGGCCACTTGAGCCTGTGTGGGGGAGGGGACCTTACAGCTCAAGCTTTAGTTCTGAGGTAGGTTGTGTGTGTTTTTGCAAGGATCAACAGAATGAAGGGATCAACACTCTGACATTTATTGTTAAAAAAAATACAAAACAAAACATATTTACAAAGAATGAAAAAGCAACTGTTTTCCCAGTTTTGGTGTGGAGGGTTGTTGCAGAAGCAATTGTTATTTTTGTGTGCCAAAAATAGTTTAAAAAAAAAAATTTACAAAGAAAAAAGCATATTTACAAAGAATGAAAAACCATGTCCATGTAAACGTGACTGACATACATTTGAGCAGTCACTCACAATCCTGGCACTGCCATTGCTCCTTTCGGCATTTCCCACATGTATAATTTTTCTGTCTACCTAGACAAACTGCCCCTAACAGCCTCATTACCATAACAAAATGAGTGATTAGTGTATTCGGGAAAAGCGTCGGGCCAAATGACCCCTCTCTGGGTCTTCTAGGTAGACAGAAAAATGCTGGGACTTCTAGTGTTAATTGTGATCAATTAAATACAGTTACATTTAGTGTGATGTATTTTTGGAATCGCGTTTAACACATTTTTAATTTCTAATGTTACTTTCTCTGTATGGAACTTGCTTCATTCTCTGCTTGCGCTTTACTAGCAGTAACAACACTAACGCCGTGCGACATAAAGATAATATGTAGCTACGGCAAAAAAGAGATCTCACTCTGTCTCTAGATTTGGCCGGTGATATTAGTAACTTTACATAGTTGGGATATGATGAAGTGTATTCAATAAATAATGTAAAATGTTGACAATAAACTAAATTATGTATCAGAACAGTTTGTTTATGGTTATGGTTAAACATATGCAACATTCCCCCCAAAAAGTGCAGCTCCCCTTTATAACGGTAAAGACAGGTGATAACTTAGGCATTAATTGTGTGTGCTTACTTGTATTTGTTTACTCACACTCATCAGGTCTAGTTTTGGCCAACATATTCAACATTTACAACTATTGGCACCAATGTGGCACATTTGGTTAGAACGACCTCACAGTTAGGGGTTATGGGTTCCAGCATCAACTGAGACCTTTTGGAGTTTGCTTGTGCAGGTTTCCTCCAATCCATGTCACCATCAGCCATTAGTTTCTAAACTGCTTGTCCTTATTAGGGTGAGGGATATGATGTCGCCTATTCCAACTGACATGAGGCGAGAGGCGGGGTACACTTGGAAAGTTCATCAGTCAATTACAGGTCCTGTACACAGACTCAAATTCACACCAATGGATAATTGAGCATCTCCAGTTACCTAACATGCCTGTTAGTTAACACAGAGATGCGCCAATGGAGATTCAAAACCTGGGCCTCTAATGGTCCAAAAACATGCAAGAACTGCATCTGATTGCTTGTGGCTCTTGAATATGATTTACTGTATGTGACAGTGAGATTATGACCGATTTGGGCACCATCGGTAACACAATATGATGAATGACTCACTTGTTTCCCCTTTGGTGCTTATGTATGTAAAAGAAATCCTCAGGAGACACATTTGATGAAGAGCAGGACACTTAAATGTATTTTGCTGGTGAGTTGGTTACTTTGAGGTATTTCACTAATATAAAGTTCAAGCCTGCGTTCTTTTTCGAGGATTCTTCCCTTGAGGGAATTTTTTTCTTGCCTCCATCCCCAAGTACTTGGTTATGTGGGTTCAGTTGGTTCTCTTTACAGGAACGTATAAGGAATGCGGTTGTAGTAGACCTGCTCCAGGTGTAAAGTGCCTTAAGAGAACGTTTGTTGTGAACTGGCGCTCTACAAAAAAATAAAATAAAATACTTGGCTTAATGCTAGTAAAATAATCAAAGTGTTTTGCTTTTTGTTCAGTTGAATCAGAAGCCATGGAACACACATTGTGAGGTAAAGTAAAAAGTTAACACTTCTCCTTTATTTGTTTCCCTTATGTTTTTCTCTCTATGGTCCCTGTTGTTTCCCCTCCAAATGTTGTTAAACGTTTAAGTGTTAAGAGCTGAGATGTAAACCACTGGTTGGTTCTCTGTAAGCTTCTAAAAGCAGAAAATAATCCAACACAAGTATTTTTCTCAATAGCAACTCTACTCCCTCCTAATCACCCTATTGGGGTCTGGCGCTCATCCTAATCAAAACACTCAATAGGCATACAAACTACTGGGGGTGATGTTTGTTTTAGGGTATAACATGCTCCTATGGATAATGTATTTTGATTGAGCTGTGGGATGGTGGCAGCACGGTGGAAGAGGGGTTAGTGTGTCTGCCTTACAATACGAAGTCCTGAGTAGTCGTGAGTTCAATCCCGGCCTCGGGATCTTTCTGTGTGGAGTTTGCATGTTCTCCCCGTGACTGCGTAGGTTCCCTCCGGGTACTCCGGCTTCCTCCCACCTCCAAAGACATGCACCTGGGGATAGGTTGATTGGCAACACTAAATTGGCCCTAGTGTGTGAATGTGAGTGTGAATGTTGTCTGTCTATCTGTGTTGGCCCTGCGATGAGGTGGCGACTTGTCCAGGGTGTACCCCGCCTTCCGCCCGATTGTAGCTGAGATAGGCTCCAGCGCCCCCCGCGACCCCGAAGGGAAGAAACGGTAGAAAATGGATGGATGGGATGATACATGTATCTCATCATCTACCATGTTACAGCATTTAACAACCACCGTATGTGTAAACAGGAAGAAACATACCCGAATGACAAAGTCAGAGGTGGCCAATTAAAAAAGGAATTTGTAAATGTAAGATTTCATCAGGGTTGTTTAATTTATTCATCATTGTAGCCCTGCTGTTGATTTGAATCCGTCATAGGTGGCCATGGTTTTAGTATATTTCGAACATGCATAAAAAGTTACATTGTGGTACAACACATATTTACAGTTTCACACTTCAACATGCACAAAAAGGAGTAGAAATAATCCAAAAAACTGCCAGCTGGGTGACAACATTACAAGCTTGTCAACATTAATTTGACAAGCTGGTTTTGCACCATTTCTTGCAACTCACAGAGGAGGTCACGTGATTGCTGTCATCGTCTACCCCAGTTTTTTGGTCAAGAACATTTTTTGTTTATTCTTTATTGAAATGTTTCTCGCCACCTTATGTTGTGTATTTTTATTTTAAGATTTCTAGCTTATCTATTAATAGGCCTAGTCATTTTTGGTTTCTTTTAACTTGTCAATGACAACTGTGTTTAACTTTTCTACTGCTACCGATTAACATTAGTTTAGTTTTGCTGAGATTCAAAAATAGTCTGTTTTTGTCAAACCATCTCTTTAATGTTTTCATTTCTTATGTTATTATTTGTATTAACTTCTGCATGTTGTCCCCTGAATAAAACACAATTACAACGTCTGCAAATAATACTAACTTTAAAGGGGAACTGCACTTTTTGGGGAATTTTCCCTATCGTTCACAACCATTATGAGACACATGAAGATGGATGTTTAAAAAAAATATATATATTCTTTTATGTATTCTAAATAATAAATACATGCAATTAAAAGTCAGTTTACAATGGAGCCTCTGGGAGCCTCTAAATGTTGCCTACAAAGCCCTTAAAAAGCATTCAAACACCTCCATTAGGGTTTTATATACATGATGTTAGTATATATGTAATGTAGTAACAGGAATATAAAAAAAACATTTAATATTTACATATTTTGATCATTTGAAGCATATGCCACACATTAATTTCCAAAACGCATCACAACGTTTGGTTTTTATTTTTTCTTCATCACTGATTACAACTCACGGCAGACTTCTTGAGAGCCAATAAACATAATAAAACATCACTTACTGTACAAGGTAAGGGGGGGCGTTTTTGTGTCGTTCTTACCAGTTCTGGGTCCTAAATGGCTGTTAAAGTGTACCAACTTGTCGAATTACATTCTCAGCCATCTACTTTTCAGGTGAGAGGCATGATTTGTGATCTAGAATAAACTTACAGGGAGCAGGGAAGCGAGGAAGCAGCAGACCACTCGATGTAAATATAAGCACACACGGAAGTGATCACGTCGCCACTAAAAATAGCTTGTCTGCGTTAGCGCTTAGAATAAAAATATTACTAATACTTGGTTAATATTCAAGTCACGAAATGTAAATGAAGTGTTGTTGGCACTCTTGGAATGGTTATTTATTTGATTATATGGGCGGAATAGAGTACGTCCCATTGGCTCCACTGTGAGCTGACTTTTATTTTTGTTTATTTAATATTTAGAATGCATTAAAAGAAAAATCCATCCGCCGTCATGTCTTTCATAGTGATTGTGAACGGAAAAAAAGTGCACTTTCCCTTTAAGTCCTTTGTAAGTTTACAAATGTCGTGTATATAGAGATTACAAAGTTTTGGTCCCATTATTGATCCACAAGATATAGTGAGGATTGTAGACGTGTGTTTGCCCAGCTTCACGTATTGCTTCTTGTTCGTTAAATAGATTCTTATCCAGTTCAAGACCAGCCCTCTAATGCCATATTGTTCTAATTTGTTGGTTAAAATATTATGATTAATTGTGTCAAATGCTTTAGTTAGATCCATAAACACTCCAGCTGCACGCTGTTTACAATCTACTGCATTGTTCATTTTCTCCGTTATTTCAGTTAGTGCTATCGATGTTGAAATGTTAACTCTGTATTCATATGGCTGTCTGCAACTATTCCGATTTGATTTATGAATTTCTCTAATCCGTTTTTTTAATAAATTGTCAACAAAATTAAGGAAACAGTCCTGTAGTTTGCATAAAATGGTGTTTGTCGCCAATGTTATACATTGGTACTGCATCGTATTTCAATTCTGTTCAAAGTCATTAATGATTTGGATTTACATTAATTCACATTATCAATTATTTCGTCTTCTGTCACATAAGTGACGAAGATCGATTCAGGATTTCTATCTATGGTATCATTCAAGCCCTGCAGTGAAAAGGATCTGGAATTGTTTCTTAAAGACTTGGTCCAATATTTACAAAGGTACAGTTGATAATGTTACACTTCAGACCTGAAGGTGTGAGTAATGCACATAAGTGACTGTATGTCAACAACCTGTCTATGTGTTTTAGTATTGTCAACTTCAACATTATCGCTAACAAAATGTAAAAATACATTGTTTTACTGTATGCAGTATTTACAAAAAAAAAACAAAAAACTTGTAAATAAATAAATGATAAATGGGTTATACTTGTATAGCGCTTTTCTACCTTCGAGGTACTCAAAGCGCTTTGACAGTATTTCCACATTTACCCATTCACACACACATTCACACACTGATGGCGGGAGCTGCCATGCAAGGCGCTAACCAGCAGCCATCAGAGGCAAAGGGTGAAGTGTCTTGCCCAAGGACACAACGGACGTGACTAGGAAGGTAGAAGGTGGGAATTGAACCCCAGTAACCAGCAACACTCCGATGTTAAAGTTATTATATTCGCAAGCAATCAGCTGCTCCTTTTGTGGCTGGCAGCAGATGGCGACAGACTGAGGCAGTAGCGACGCACAGTACCTTCTTTCATTGTAATTTATCCACTCAACAGATAAAATAACGAAACGGTAAGATGCAAAGACTTAAGTCAACATGACCATCATCTTTATAGTTAGAGTTCTGTGCAGCGCTCGCAATTGGTTGACGCCAAGATGCGCACGCTGAACAAATGGGCTTCTACATTTGTTGTAAATGATAATGATAAGTAATATGTTATGCTTAAATCGACCATTTCGTTAAGTTTGTAGTTATGTTACCTTGATTTCGGCTATGGTGTCATTTTAATAATTGTTTCGTTTATATCATGTAATATTTGAATGATGATAAATGTGGCAGTTGCGGATGTCACCAATGCGGCGGTTTGAGGAAACCCTCGCTTGCGTTTTCAAACACATTTTTAATGGTGAATTGCCAACATGAGAGTGCTAAACAAGAAGTGCTTAAGGTTTAATGGCTTTGTAAATAAACTGAGACATAGTCTAGGTTCAATATGTTCTTCATGTTGTTTTTGAAACTGTACCAATTTTTCCTCAGAATTTTCAACTAACTTAAAAGTGTTTTGCCAAAAGGATTATTTCTATTATGTACGTTTTCAGAATGTGGTTGTTCTATTTTTTTCCAAAGTAAAACAATCTGAATTTGTCTTTATGTTTAAGTTATTATGCCATAAGGGAATAGATTTTCCTCCATGCGGCCTTTGAGCCAGAATGAGTTTGACAGTCCTGCTTTAGACTCTGCAAAATAAAGGACTAAATTGTTGTCTTCATGGTCATAGACCCCCACCCCACCCCACCTCCCTTTTCTAGTATATTTCTTGGGAGCTCCCTTTCTCACCTCTCCTTTTTTCTACTCTTCACATCATCCCTTCTACCTCTCTCTCTTTTTTATATTCATGGGATTTTAAAATGTCTGTAATAGCTCTGCTAGATCAAAAAACACTCCTTCTCCCCACTCCGTGTGTGTGTGTGTGTGTGTGTGTGTGTGTGTGTGTGTGTGTGTGTGTGTGTGTGTGTGTGTGTGTGTGTGTGTGTGTGTGTGTGTGTGAGAGTGTGCCCGTGTGTGTGAGCACACTGCTCCACTGTGTGTGTGTTTATCGCCGTGTGTGCGTATGTGTGTGAGTGTGTGTGGGTGCCTAATTTGCATATTGTGGCTATGCTCTGATTGGCAGACTGGCAATGGTGAGTCCAGCGGGGCATATTTTTGAAGAGGCCCAACCATATACACAAAGTCGGGAGCAGCCGCTGGTCTGTATCAGAAGCTAATGAATAATACGAGAGCACTCGCAGCAGGGTTTCCCCATGAATTGTTCTGTAATGCCAAGAGCAATAAAGATTTTTTTATAACCATGTTTTATATCCACCAGACATAAGCTGCTATAAAATAGTCTGATATTTTATTAGCCGTTTGGTCGAGGTTTTAGTGTCCCAAATGAAGTCGCCTTGTAACGTATCATATTTGACCAGTCAAGACTATCAAATAAGAGGTTTTACTACAGACGTATTCATATTAATAGACACAAATGTGTGCATTGTCTAATATCAATCACTTGAGCATTATGTTTAATAAAGCATGACAATATAAATACAAATCACAAATAAATGGACAAATAAAATAATTTTTAACTTATAAAAAAGACTGCACAAAACTAATAACAGGTAAAATATAAATCATTACAAAAATTACAAGGATGGCACCAACTCTAAAAGTCCAATTTGTAGGCTTCACTTCAAACAAATGTGAGACAATATAAGCAACTTGTGTAGGTGCGCACTGTAGAAAAATGGAGATGTTTGAAAATATTGATTGGTTGATTGAGAAGTTTATTAACATCTTAAAGAATTTAATCCATGTAATACTTTAAAAAGGCAAATGGAGGGCACAAAAAGCCAAAAGGCTTGTTTCCATTGTGGTCTATTATAGATTAATAGACCTGAGCATTTATTTTGAGTGCCACAATGTGTCCCATTATGTAGACAGGCGTGTCCCAACCCCTCCTCTATTACTTCTCAGCATGTTGCTGCTCAGTTCTTAGTGTGGTCAAATGTTACAACGATGCTGCAATAACAAATCTGCTCCACCAATGAGAGACCAGCAGGTATTTACTACACATGATGGATAGATACATATGGTATCACCGTGACACGCTTTGAACCACAACTGATTAGGCACAGGAAATAGTACCGGGGGTATCTGGTTAGGAGAGTGGGGATGTAGCACTGTTGTGAGCCAAGTGGGTACCGTGCAGTGGAAAAGCTATAGCTTTAATAATCCAAACAACAAACCACATTGAGTTATAGCTCAAATTAAAGGTTTTGCTGAGGGCTTACTAATTATTTGTTGGCATGCAATTATGTGCTGATGTCCAAACTACTTCAGACATTTGTGTTTTATTGACACCAAAATCCACATCTTATGAAAAACTACATTTGTTATAAACCATATAATTTATTTCAATCAATCAATTTCAATCAATTATATTTTATATGGCGCTTTTCTCTAGTGACTCAAATACATAGTGAAACCCAATATCTAAGTTACATTTAAACCAGTGTGGGTGACACTGAGAGCAGGTGAGTAAAGTGTCTTGCTCAAGGACACAACGGCAGTGACTAGGATGGCGGAAGCGGGGAACGAACCTGCAACCCTCAAGTTGCTGGCACGGCCGCTCTACTAACCGAGCTATACCGCTCCGAGCTATACAGAACTTTTTACAGGTCAACCCTTCAAACTAAAAGTAAGAGGTTTATTCATAGATACTTACATTTTGTACACAATAAATTGTTGATTCTCTTTGATTTGAAATTGGATACTCAAGAGGTAAACAAACTTTACATGACAAAATGTAAGTGCCAACATGTAAAATTTATGGTGTGAATTGATTGTAAGTAATAGATATGGGGAAGGGTCAAATAAGCCCTGTTACTTCCTACTCCTTTTTGGAAATGTTGAATTGTGCAAATGTAATCACATGATGCCCCTGGTGTGTTAAATGGGTCTTTTTATGCAAAACAAATCTTTCTTACCTGTTTTTGTGTGTCTGGGATCCCCATAAGTCTCGAAAATGTGCATTTTTAAATTATAATTATAAAACAATATTGCCTTCTTCCAAACTGGCTCCAAATGAGCCGTTTGGAATTTCAAGACTTTAGTGACGTATTTTGTCTTATTAATGTCAGCGGATATCCCCATTTCATGGTAGAGGTTTACGTGAGTTTACCATTTTTATCAGTTATAGTCCAAATTTCTAGTTTTTTTTGTCTCGTCTTGTTGTGGGGCAGACCGGCTCGTACATGCACATACATCCTCTGCTGTTTCCATTTGAATAAAAAGTAGAGAATAGTTCTAACTTCTATCTGTCAGTAGGCTCCACTTGGAAGCGCTAAAAACTACAACATGGCTGATGGGGTGAAGATGCAGTCGAAAGCAGCTTGGCCTGGAGGAGGACTTTGTTATGTAAATAAGACCACCCACAAAACGGTGCATTCTATCTTAAAGAAATAGTTAGAAAGCGTCATGAAGATGGTATGTACAACCAAATCTATGCAGAATTTTGACCAAAGAACCACCATTACATGTTATGTGGACTACAAGAAAGTGTTCTAAATGTAGAAAAAAAAATCACAGTATGACCCCTTTAAGCATGTCGGAAACATATAAACCATACCAAATAACAACTTATTTAATAAAAATGTTATTTTTTTTCTTTTTATGTATTTATTTTAATTTAATTTAATTTATATTTTATTTTTGTATTAATCAATGCAACAAAACAATACACAATAACACCATAATAATGCAATTCCAATTCCAAAACCAAACCTAAACCCAGCAACATTCAGAATAGTAATAAACATGTCAAGGTTTTCCCTGACAGTTTGGTCAAGTTTTAGTTTTCCTCTGCGTTTGTCTTAGTTTCCTGTCTTTAGTTCCTGTCAGCACTCTTATTTTGGTTATTTCCTGATTATCTCCCTGAGTGTCTTGTCCCCTCAGCTGTGGCTGATTGGCACCTGGCCACACCTGGTGCCAGTCAGCCAGCTGCTATTTAAACCTGTCCTGCCCTGCAGTCATGGCTGGATCATTGTCATTGTAGTGTCTACCTGTCAATGTCACTACTACCTGCCACTTCTACCTGTAGCTTCTACCTGTCACTATTTGTCGTTGTAGCTCTGTCTACTTTTGTCCACTCCGCTCAAGTCATACAGGTAGTTCCTTCGTGTCACAGTAAGTGCTTTTGTTTCTTGTTCACAGTTAGCCTTTGTGCTATTTTAGTTCATAGCCAAGTTTGTTCTCCGCCTTGTGCGCGCCTTTTGTTTGTACCCTTTTGTTTGTTTTTTGCCATAGTATCTTAATTAAATCATGTTTTCCTGTTCAATGCCTGCTATCATCTCTGCATCTTGGGGTTCGGCACCTACAAACTTTGACAGAATGATCCAGCCTAAAACGAACCTGGCAGAGATGTCCATGGCAGAGAGGCTTAACAAAGCATTAGAATTGATGGCTAAATCAAGGAAAAGCTTTGCCTCGTTTTGTGATCCCTCCGACCCATCCCTGTCCTGTGTTGGCTTCTCGTGGGACGTTTTGGATCCGTCCCTTGAGGGGGGGGCTATGAGTAGCTGTGCAGCTGGGGAGGCACAACTACTCCTCACCCCAGTGGGTCTGCAACAGACGGCGCCATCCTCTCCGGTGGGCCGGCAGACGCCACCATGCTCTCCGGTGGGCCGGCAGACGCCACCATCATCTCCGGTGGGTCTGCAACCAACGGCGCCACCATCATCTCCGGTGGGTCTGCAACCAATGGCGCCACCACCCTCTCCGGTGGACCAGCAGGGGTCTCCGCCACCCTCTCCGGTGGCCCAGCAGGGGTCTCCGCCACCTTCTCCGGGTGGCCAGCAGAGGGCGCCGCCACCACCCTCTCCGGGTGGCCAGCAGAGGGCGCCGCCACCACCCTCTCCGGGTGGCCAGCAGAGGGCGCCGCCACCATCCTTCCCGGTGGGCCCTCCCACGCCGGCGGTCGAGCCGCCTCGACAATTGCGGCGGCGTTCCACTCGCCGTCGCCACCTGACTCTTCCCCGCTGGTTGCGGGGACACTTGGCCTGGCGGCCCACCTCCTTGTCCTCCCTCCACCCTCCCTTGACTTTGGACTGTTTTTTTTTTGGGTGGGGGGGATTTTTTGATACGTCTGGTATCCGTTATGGGAAGGGGGGCTACTGTCAAGGTTTTCCCTGACAGTTTGGTCAAGTTTTAGTTTTCCTCTGCGTTTGTCTTAGTTTCCTGTCTTTAGTTCCTGTCAGCACTCTTATTTTGGTTATTTCCTGATTATCTCCCTGAGTGTTTTGTCCCCTCAGCTGTGGCTGATTGGCACCTGGCCACACCTGGTGCCAGTCAGCCAGCTGCTATTTAAACCTGTCCTGCCCTGCAGTCACGGCTGGATCATTGTCATTGTAGTGTCTACCTGTCAATGTCACTACTACCTGTAGCTTCTACCTGTCACTATTTGTCGTTGTAGCTCTGTCTACTTTTGTCCACTCCGCTCAAGTCATAGTTCCTTCGTGTCACAGTAAGTGTTTTTGTTTCTTGTTCACAGTTAGCCTTTGTGCTATTTTAGTTCATAGCCAAGTTTGTTCTCCGCCTTGTGCGCGCCTTTTGTTTGTACCCTTTTGTTTGTTTTTTGCCATAGTATCTTAATTAAATCATGTTTTCCTGTTCAATGCCTGCTATCATCTCTGCATCTTGGGGTTCGGCACCTACAAACTTTGACAAAACAGAGCAATTGAGAGGACAGACAAACATGACACAAAACAATCCAAAAGCAGTCAAACAAAAATGTATATTATCAACAACAGTATCAATATTAATAACAATTCCAACATAGCAGTGATTAGAAATACTTCATTGACATTATCATTACAGCCATTTATAAACAAATAAAAACATTTAAAAAAAGAACAATAGTGTCACAGTGGCTTACACTTGCATTGCATCTCATAAGCTTGCCAACACATTGTGTCCAATTTTTTCCACAAAGGTTGTGATTAAGTTGTATTTGATATGGAGGACGGGCAAAGTAAGTAATAAGTACCTCTAATACTTGATAGTGTAACCACCGTTTACTATAGTATGACTCTTTGATCTGTAGAGTGACTGCAATACTGACTTTGAGAACTTGCATAAATATTCTTCAGTCTGAAAGGCTTTATGATTTCAGGGCATAACTCTTGGAGGGATGCATGCCAAGTATAGTTTCATGAACATTTGACATGAACTAAAACTGAATGCATCGCTGATATAACTACTGCATCATTTTAAGGCAAACTAGGGATATCAAGATGAAGAGAAAACTGTCAACCTTTTAAATGATGTTCACACGTTTCCACATTAATCAAGTAACACATAATGTTCTATTTACCTTGCATACTGCACTCTATAAAGCATGACATCAGGTACACCGTACTACCGAAAGCATGCAGTGAGAGTGCACAGATTTACTACAGTGACCCCTGCTCCTCCATCACCAGGAGCTCCAGCGTGTCGAGTGCTCGGCCCTACCTCTTCTTGAACCAGTGACCTCTAATTCAGCTGCATGATAACAGATGCTTTATCTCAGCAGCCTCTTGAAAATGTCTAAACCAGAGGATGTGAAATGGGGTTTTAGTTGGGATGATAGCCCTCTGAGGGCTAATAATAGACACCTTCAGTCTCTGGTAGAAATCAATACGGATAATTGCAGCTAATCCACTGTTATAATGTTAATCCCCAAGGTAAACGGTTAGTTAGTCATAGTGTATGCTGCATAAAACCCTGTGGCAACTGTGATCATAACACTAGGAAGGGAATAGGGAAAAGATGGATTTTGTTTACCTTGTTATGTATCCAATCCAATCCAATCCACTTTATTTATATAGCACATTTACACAACAAGAATGTTTCCAAAGTGCTGCACAGCCATGTTAAAAACAATATTAAAAACAATATTAAAAACTATATTAAAAACAATATTAAAAACAATATTATGCTACACCAATGACTGAATAAAAACAAAGAATAAATGAATAGAAAACCAATACAGAGACAATATAAAAAATAAATATGATTAAAAACGATTTTAAAGGGTGAAACCAATTAAAACAGTAAAATAGACATCAAAATTTATAACCCTAACCCTAACCACACAGGACAACAGAGGACAGAAGACCACACAACTCACGTAGTGTTAAAAGCCAAAGAATAAAAGTGGGTCTTTAGACGAGACTTAAAACACTCCACTGTGGGAGCAGTTTGAACATGGAGGGGCAGAGTGTTCCAGAGCTTAGGGCCGACCACAGAGAAGGCCCTGTCTCCCCTGGTTTTAAGTCTCGTCCTGGGCACCACGAGCTGGAGCTGGCTCTCGGACCTCAGAGCGCGCGCAGGAGTGTAAATTTGGATGAGGTCCGAGATATACTGAGGTGCCAGTCCATGTAAAGCTTTAAAAACAAACAGCAAGGATTTAAAATCAATTCTAAAATGAACAGGGAGCCAGTGCAAACTCCGAAGAATTGGGGTTATATGCTCACGTTTCCTGGCCCCTGTTAAAAGTCGTGCTGCCGCGTTCTGGACTAACTGCAACCGGGAGAGAGCTTTTTGGCTAATGCCAGCATAAAGTGCATTGCAGTAGTCTAGGCGACTTGAAATAAAAGCATGCACGACTTGTTCAAAAAGGTTAAAAGATAAAAATGGTTTTACCTTTGCTAAAAGACGAAGATGATAAAAACACGATTTTAAAACGCCATTGACTTGTTTGTCAAATTTAAAATCGCTGTCTATAGTGACGCCAAGGCTGGTGACTTTGGGACGCACATGATTTTGCAATGGTCCCAAGTCAGTGAGGGCCGGACCAAAAACTGAAATTTCCGTTTTTCCCTCATTCATTATTAAAAAATTCTGGGCTAACCAAGCCTTGACATCACATAGACAGTTGAGAAGGGGTGTCAGGGGGCCGTGGCCTTTTGAAATTGGCATATACATTTGGCAGTCATCTGCATAAAAGTGATAAGACACTCCATGTTTCTTAAAAATCTCTCCAAGAGGGAGAATGTACAAGGAAAACAGGATGGGGCCTAGAATGGATCCCTGGGGGACACCACAGTAAAGCGGAGCAGAAGAAGAGGTGGCGTCCCCCAGCCTGACAGAGAAAGACCTCTCTGACAGGTAGGATCTGAACCACTCTAATGCAGTCCCCCTGACACCCACACAGTCTCTCAGGCGGTCTAAAAGAATTGTGTGGTCGACTGTGTCAAAGGCAGCTGTAAGATCTAAAAGCACTAAAATGGCAGAGCTACCAGAATCAGACATTAAAAGCAAGTCATTAAAAACCTTTAAAAGTGCAGATTCAGTACTGTGCAAAGCCTTGTATCCAGACTGAAATGGATCTAAAGTGCTATTTTCATCTAAAAAAGGCTGCAGCTGCGCTAAAACACATTTCTCCAGAATTTTTGACACAAAAGGTAATTTGGAAATGGGCCGATAATTTGACAAACATGTCGGATCTAGACCTGTTTTTTTAATCAAAGGCTCGACAACAGCTCTTTTACAAAAAGAGGGGACCCAGCCAGAAATCAAGCTGCTGTTGATGATGTCCCTAACAGACAAGTCAATAGTGCCCCAGATTTCTTTAAAAAAGCGAGGGGGGACTGGGTCTGTGGGACAGGACGAGGGTTTCAGTTTGTGGACTATTCCTGTAAGCTCAGGCATGGACACAGGCTCAAAGTGACTAAACACAGCCAAGCACTGAGTGGCCACATTAAAACTCAATGGAGAGCGAGAAAGATTTGCCCGAATAAAAGCAACCTTATCGTTAAAAAAGGAGAGAAATTTTTCACAAGTTTCACTTGTCATCTCCAGTAAAGTGGCTGGATTCGGATTAAGAACATAACTAATAGTATTAAAAAGAACACGTGGCTTGCTGATACTATTTAAAATTAAGTCTGACAGATATTTTGTTTTTTCAGCTTTAACCACACTTTGATAGTTCTGACAGTTTTCTTTTAAAATTTGATAAGAAACCTCCAAGTGATCCCCTTTCCACTTGCGCTCCGCCCTTCGCCACTCACGCCGAGCTGTGCGTGTGGTTTCATTGAGCCAAGGCTCCTGTTTTGGCTTTGGACGTATAGCTTTGAGGGGCGCTATACTATCCAGAACCTCAGAACATGTAGAAAGAAAAGAGCACATCAATTGTTCAGTGTCTGCAGAGTGTGATATACTCTGCATGGAGACAGTGAATAAAGGGGAGAAGGTGGCTGCGGTGTCAGACCTAATAACACGCCCATGACGCACGGCAAGTGGTTTCACATCAGGGTCCAAACTTAAATTAAACATAACAGGACTGTGATCAGAAAACACAGCATCACCAACAACGACATTGTCAACATTAAAACCATGAGACAATACGAGATCTAGTGTATGCCCACGTTCATGTGTGGAACCAGATACAGACTGTATAAAATGAAAAGAGTCAATGACATTCAGGAAGCTCCTGGATAGAGGTTCGTCTGGGCAGCAGGTGTGAATATTAAAGTCACCAACAATAAGAACACGATCATATTTGGGCAGAATTTCGGCCAGAAATTCAGAAAAGTCATTTATGAAGTCTTTGTGGTACTTGGGTGGTCGATAAACTACAGCACACAGGACGACATCAGAAAGACCCAGCTCAAACATGCATAGTTCGAAGCTTGAAAAGGAGGATTGCAGGCGGATCTGACGGCATTTAAAGTCATTTTTAAAAACGACTGCTAATCCTCCTCCTTTTCGGCCAGACGACCGCGGAGAATTAAAATACGAGCACTCCGGTGATAAAAGTTCATTTAGAGGAGCGAACTCACCAGTTCTCAGCCAAGTCTCCGTCACACAGAGGAAGTCCACCTCTGGACTGGACAAATGGTATCACCATTTGGTGATACCATGTATCACCAAATGCTGACATGCTCTCTCCTTTCCCTACAGTGCATTACTCAAAACAACTGCAACGTTATATTAGAGGAGATTGGTTGAACATGTAGTTGAAATATTGGACATTCAAGGCACTTTATTGTCATACCAGCCCTAGCGATGTGTACATTTCACATTTGAATAGAACCAGTACTAATTACTTTTTTAAACACCGTTATTTTTTAAAATGTATTATTATAATAATGCATCTCCTATAATAAAAATAATATTTCCCTCCGTTTTATATCATTCCGCTTTATGTGAAGCGGTGCAGTGCACCTCCTTAGTTAATAGTTTGCTGTGTCTAGATTGCAGCCCTTTGAGACTTTTGTGATTTAGAGCTGTATAAATAAACATTGATTGATTGATTGATATATTGCAGCCACAGCCAGGAAAACACGCAAAAAACTAATTCAAATAAGGAGGTCTGAACCGGTTATTAATTGCACACACAGTCTTAGTAGATCAAATGCTACACGCCCACTAATTGTACACGCAATGTTATGGATTGCACACACTGTTTAGCTTGTGGTTTTTGGACCTTAGTAGATCAGGCCCTAAGGATTGTACTTTTTACACACCAGCTGTTTGATTGTAACATGCCTCTTCGTTGGAGTTTTCATTGCCAAATGTGGAGGTGTTAAAACAGTGGTTTTTAACCTGGGTTCGATCGAACCCTAGGGGTTCGGTGAGTCGGGCTCAGGGGTTCGGCGGAGGTCAAAACACACCCGACTCATCGTGTAAATAAAAACTTCTCCCTATCGGCATATTACGGATACGGCAACAGCAGAAGTCAGACTGATTTGCAGGTGTGTAATTTGTCGTGAGTTTATGTACTGTGTTGGTTTTGTTGTTTGAACAAGGTGATGTTCATGCACGGTTCATTTTGTGCACCAGTAATAAAACATGGTAACACTTTAGTATGGGGAACATATTCACCATTAATTAGTTGCTTATTAACATGCAAATTAGTAACATCTTGGCTCTTAACTAGTCATTATTAAGTACTTATTAATGCCTTATTCGGCATGGCCTTATTATAACCCTAACCCTCTAACCCTGGCCCTAACCCTCTAACTCTAACCCGAACCCTAACCCTAACCAAATAACTCTAAATTAAGTCTTTGTTACTTAGAATATGTTCCCCTAGTGTCCAAAAAACTCTAAATTAAGTCTTTGTTACTTAGAATATGTTCCCCATACTAAAGTGTTACCAAAAACATATAATAACTTTGTCTTGAATTTGAAAAAAAAAGGAGGGTTCGGTGAATGCGCATATGAAACTGGTGGGGTTCGGTACCTCCAACAAGGTTAAGAACCACTGTGTTAAAATCACGATATAAAATTGCTAACGCTAATAAGTAGCATCCAATGTAAATTAGCATTAGCTTAGCTCATTTAGTGTTGCCTTAAATTACTTCTGAGCGCCTTCTTCTTGCTTTGTTGGCATGGAAAATTGTAGCATTACAATACTGAATTCGATACCCATCCCTAACGAGCCCACAACACACATGAGATGGCACAACATATATTAGACTTAAGGGACACTTCGGATTTTGTATGCCACATTTTTCACATACAACATTTTTACTAAACGAAAACCCCGTTTTTTGTACACCCTCTTGGTTGTCATACAGCCAAAAGACCAGAAAAACAAACTGGTCAAACTTCTTGACAAATATGCGCTCCTTTTGCAACTTTCAAACATGGTGGCTAAACAAAGACACAGATGTTAGCGATGTAGTACGCATATACCACATGAAAAAAGGTCATTCACACAATACTATCATATATATTTAATTTATGTAATATATATATATATATATATATATATATATATATATATATATATATATATATATATATATATATATATATATATATATATTAGGGCTGCAACAACTAATCGATTAAATCGATTAAAATTGATTATAAAAATAGTTGGTGATTAATTTAGTCATCGATTCGTTGGATCTATGCTATGCGCATGCGCAGAGGCTACTTTTTTTTCCTGTATTTTTTTATTATTATTATTTTTTCATAAACCTTTATTTATAAACTGCAACATTTACAAACAGCTGAGAAACAATAATAAAAATAAGTATGGTGCCAGTATGGTGCCAGTATGCTGTTTTTTTTTCAATAAAATACTGGAAAGGATAGAAATGTAGTTTGTCTCTTTTGTCCGATTATTAATCGATTAATCAAAGTAATAATCGACAGATTAATCGATTATCAAATTAGTTGTTAGTTGCAGCCCTAATATATATATATATATATATATATATATATATATATATATATATATATATATATATATATATATATATATATATATATATATACATATATATATATATATATATATATATATATATATATATATATATATATATATATATATATATATATATATATATATATATATATATATATATACAGTATATTTCCAACAATACATCATATATAGCTGATTTAGTGCGACAAAAACTAGTCAAAAGTGCGTGTAACAGATATTATCGGCACTTCTATTATTATTAACCATTAGAGCAGCCATTTTTAAAAGGCAACTCTGGGGTGGGGATGACTCTCCGACTTTGCAAGTAGAAATCTGAACACTTTTGAATTGAAGGTCGAAATTCCGACTTCCCAGTGCAAATGGAACGCAGCACCAACTCCCCGTCTACAAAAATAACGCAATGGCGCTAACAAAAGTTCCGAGTGCCTGCAATTTCAGAGTTCAGAAACACTATTTCATTCAAGGAAGAACTTGTAGGAAATTACAAAGGTGGTGTCCGTGTAGTTCCCTTCTTCCCTCCTCCCTCTCCACTCATCGCTGTCTTCGCCAACGCATTTCTTCATTCTTCATTTATCTTTTTCATTCTTAATTTATACATATTTTACACTTTTCTGGGGATGTAAAACTGTTATTCTCAATAAAATGTGTTTTGTGTTAATATTTGGGGGTATCTGGAACCAATTAGTATATTTACAAATTGTTTTTCTAATGTGGAAAATAATTGCTTTGGTTTTTGTTGGATTTGTCAGACATTTTGGAAAGGATTACTAACAAAAACCAAGCTACCGCAGTACAACTTCCTACTACCTTTAGTCGATAGACAATATTGTCTATACTAAACACAACTATAATTAAAGTAGTACCCACTTTAAAGTATATCTTCCTCAAGACTGACTGATTGATGACAACAACCTCCAGATGTGGCACCTACTGTATGTAAATGAGGGTGGTACAGTATAATGAATAGTTTCACATGTATTTGTGTGACCCTGCTTGGTCGTGACTTGACAGGCAGCCTGAGGGATATTATGCAAATGAGGCCAGCTGTTTGCCGCATTAGCAGAATCCATACAACTATAGTTTAGCTGGCAGTTAGAGAATACGTGTCCCCCAAACCCCCTGTTGCCACAACCTCTCACCTATTCAGTGAAGGTATCTCTATATACTTGAATTTCATACCCAGCCTTGAAGAAGCTATTTCCCAAGAGTCTGCCTCCCTATTCAACTGCAGTAACAAATGCACCCAATGCGGTAAAATCCCTTTAAATATTTGTTGACGTCCAAAAAGAGGGCTATTGTATTCCAAGGATCTGGATCGATAATTTACTGGATTGTATAGTTTGAACTGTGCCGTTTCAAAGCAATCATAGAACTAAAACATTGCATTCATCCATTGTCTACCACATTTACAGACTAACATTGGCTTTGCTATATGTATGCTACTGATCAGCATAATTGATCTTACATGGGGATTTCATCCACCCATTCATCCATTTTCTACCGCTTGTCCCTTTCAACACCTCCAAATTTGGTAATAAAAACTACAACTATGATGCACATTACAATCAATCAGCTGGTGTGTAATAAATACAACACTTACAAAATACTAGATTCAACATATTGGTAAAGACCACTACCGTACATTACTGCCATCCAACGTATTGGCAATAATATGCAAGGTCTACTATATAATACTGTACTTGCAAATGAGACTCAGCAATACATTAAGAAGGTGCAATGGTACCTCTGCTGGATGACGGATGTTCGTTTTAAAGGCCTACTGAAACCCACTACTACCGACCACGCAGTCTGATAGTTTATATATCAATGATGAAATCTTAACATTGCAACACATGCCAATACGGCCGGGTTAGATTAGTAAAGTGCAATTTAAATTTCCCGTGAAATATCCTGCTGAAAACGTCTCGGTATGATGACGTTTGCGCGTGACGTCACGGATTGTAGCGGACATTTTGGGACACCATTGTGGCCAGCTATTAAGTCGTGTGTTTTCAACGCAAAATTCCACTGTTTTCTGGACATCTGTGTTGGTGAATCTTTTGCAATTTGTTTAATGAACAATGGAGATAGCAAAGACGAAAGCTGTAGGTGGAGGACGTCTTTTAGGTGACTTTTTTAGCTTTAACAGTGCTATACTGTCAATGCCGTTGAACAGGGCATCCTTAAAGTTGTTAGTGAGGTTATTATTATTTTTTATTTTTTTATTTTTTATTAATCAATCCAACAAAACAATACACAGCAATACCATAACAATGCAATCCAATTCCAAAACCAAACCCGACCCAGCAACACTCAGAACTGCAATAAACAGAGCAATTGAGAGGAGACGCAAACACGACACAGAACAATCCAAAAGTAGTGAAACAAAAATGAATATTATCAACAACAGTATCAATATTAGTACAAAATTCAACATAGCAGTGATTAAAAATCCCTCATTGACATTATCATTAGACATTTTAAAAAAAAAAAAAGAAGAAAAAAGAACAATAGTGTCACAGTGACTTACACTTGCATCCCATCTCATAAGCTTGACAACACACTGTGTCCAATATTTTCACAGAGATAAAATATGTCATATTTTTGGTTCATTTAATAGTTAAAACAAATTCACATTATTGCAATCAGTTGATAAAACATTGTCCTTTACAATTATAAAAGCCTATTACAAAAATCTACTACTCTGCTTGCATGTCAGCAGACTGGGGTAAATCCTGCTGAAATCCTATGTATTGAATGAATAGAGAATTGTTTTGAATCGGAAAAATATCATTTTTGAAACGAGAATCGCGTTGAATCAAAAAAATCGATTTATAATCGAATCGTGAACCCAAGAACCGATATTGAATCGAATCGTGGGACACCCAAAGATTCGCAGCCCTATTTGATAGGCACACAAATTTGATATGTGTCACTTGAGGGCCAAAAAAATAGTTTTGGTGTGCAGTGTAAACGTGGCCTTTAATTTTACGTGAATCAATACCCAGTGGTACAGGCGGAAATCAGATGGTGCTTATAAAAGTACCCAATTTGGTACCCCGCCCTACTTACAAAGAACAGAAATGAATCTGCACAAAATATATATGTATTACTAAAACATACCATATTACAATTGTTATGTAAAACATAATAAATACAATTATCACTTTAGTATGTGTCTTATTCAGTATCTCTCTCTGTTTTATTATATAATAATGTTTAACGTATCTAATTATCCATCCATCAATTTTTTACGTTTTGTCCCTCTCAGGGCCACTAGGGCCAATTTAGAGTTGCCAGTCAGCATATCCCCAGGTGCATGTCTTTGGAGGTTGGAGGAAGCCGGAGTACCCGGAGGGAACCCACGCAGTCACGGGGAAAACATGCCTACTCCACACAGAAAAGCCCCAAATCCGGGAATCGAATTCAGGACCTTCTTGTTGTGAGGCAAAAGCACTAGCCAAATTATATTATCACAAATTATTGAAAGAAATTATCATTAACATCAAAACAAAAATATTTGGATACAACATTTATGCTAAGACTGGTTAAAAATACAAATAAGTAAACAAGTAACTCCATGAAACAATATTCCATTTAATTATATATAAAATATGTTAGCTCCAAAACAGATCAATTGCATTTTTAAGCTTCAACCATGCAAATGAATTTCATCCCAATAAATGAAATGGAATACCTTTTCAGAACTGATAGTTTTTTTTAGTTTATTAAGGATCCCCATTAGTCTACACCGCAGTGGAGACTATTCTTCCTGGGGTCCAGGCAAAAAACATCACACAATACCAAAACAAAAGATTAAAATGCAGTATAACATGATCAATAGTAACATTTTGTAATACAAAAATAGCAACAAAATAAACAATAACTTCGAGTTTACATAATAATGTTCATACCAAAGATAAAAAGAGCAATATAAAAATATATATATATTTTTGCAAAAAGAAAACAAAGAACCAATGGCCTATAATATACACATTAGTGTACCAAAGACAAACAATAAGTGACGAAAAAGTACCATCCATCCATTTTCTACCGCTCGTCCTATAATGAATAAAATATGACATAAAGTACATATAAAATCAAGATAATATCAATATAAAAACGATAACCAGATACAAGAAGATACTTGATGCACTCCATAAAAAAACTGTGAAATAGCAATTCCCCCTGAAAACAAACACTCCTGGTAAATGAAACATAGACAATAGGAGGAGCCAACTCTAGAGCCATGCATCAAATGACATCAATATGTCATGTCATCATAATTGATTGTGTGATTTTTGAGGGAATACTGGCACATTTAGTTCCCGTTGCTGATGCGGCCTTTCTAATAACAGCGTCGCCACTTAATAGGAATTATGACCTCAGAGGACAAGAAGAGAGGCAGCGCGGTTGGTGAGGTTTTTAAGAGCGCACAGTGGGTTTATCTGAGCTTTTCAAAGATAAGAGCGACGAGAGTGAATTAAAACAGTAAAGTTGTGGCCCACAGAGCAGTCAGCTAGCAGACGATAAAACGAGTGCGAGACGAGTGCGGATGATAACTCTCAGTAGGATGACCTCTTTCACATGACACAAACTCATTTGATCCATCGCTAACATAAAATTATTTAGTGCTTTGGCCAGAAGGCTGGTACGGTGTGTGAAAACTAGCATCTTCAAATTCATCACTACAACCCACAACAGGAATCCTTTTAATGAAACCAAATAAACATTTGCCAGACAATTAGATCATATGGTATGAGATACACTATGTTGCCAAAAGTATTTGGCCACCTGCCTTGACTCACATATGAACTTGAAGTGCCGTCCCATTCCTAACCCACAGGGTTCAATATGATGCGGGTCCACCTTTTGCAGCTATTACAGCTTCAACTCTTCTGGGAAGGCTGTCCACCCAGACTGGTCCATCAGATTGCCAGATGGAAAAGTGTGATTCATCACTCCAGAGAAGGAGTCTCCACTGCCCTAGAGTCCAGTGGCGACGTGCTTTACACAGCTGCATCCCACGCTTTGCATTGGACTTGGTGATGTATGGCTTAGATTCAGCTGCTCGGCCATGGAAAACCATTCCATGAAGCTCTCTCCGTACTGTATGTACGAGGGCTAATTGGAAGGTCAAATGACGTTTGGAGCTCTGTAGCAAGCGACCTCTTTGCACTATGCGCTTCAGCATCCGCTGACCCCTCTCTGTTCCCAAACTCTTCCATTTTCTTATAATAAAGCCAACAGTTGACTTTGGAATATTTAGGAGCAAGGAAATTTCACGACTGGATTTGTTGCACAGGTGGCATCCTATGACAGTTCCACGCTGGAAATCACTGAGAGCGGCCCATTCTTTCACCAATGTTTGTAGAAACGGTCTCCATGCCTAAGTGCTTGATCTGATACACCTGTGGCCGGGCCAAGTGATTAAGACACCTGATTCTCATCATTTGGATGGGTGGCCAAGTACTTTTGGCAATATAGTGTATGACGTCTCTATCAAGATGCAAGGTTGAGAAGGATTTACTGTAAATGGCATTGATTGAGAAGGTGCATTTTAGAACAAACATTTTATGAAAGTCGACTTAGACGTACGGTTTATTCCTGTAAGAAGGGTTTATTTACCTAAGATGGATGGATCTGATGACCAACAATCTAATTGTTGATGCTATAGTTGCCTTACAGTTCAACTATCCAGTTGTGCCCCAACTTAAGTGTGCTTTGAGATAACAGCTCAGTTTAAGACCAGAAAAAAACCTTGAGCAAGCACATACACCGATTACAACGCACTCCTTCAGATTTGCAACAAGGCAGGAGGAGGCGGCCAGTAGTTCTCAAACTTATTTCGTCACGTACCACAGCAGAAAAAACTACAAGTATCACCATAATGACTAACAATAAAATACAGTAGCATAGTAGGCCTCATTTTCACTAAAACAAGGCAGATGTTTCATTTAACAAGTGTATTTAATATTTTGGGCGACTGTAACATTACACACGATGCACAAACATCACAAACAGTGATACTCCATATACGGTACATATTGTTAGAATAATTATGTATATATTATCACAGAACTTTTATGCTTAAGGGCTGTTGCTATAATTATTGTCAATTGTGCTGAAGTGGTATTTTTCTTTGTCTGTGCAAAGCTGGCAATCCAAAAGATTGCAAGCCAGTCCGCCGTGACGCAGACAGCGCAGAGACAAGGCGATATCACCAGCGTCAACACATTTGTATTTTTGTATAATCATATATTGTGTCTAACTGGAGTTGTCGAGATTACCCCCTTCCCTCAGCGACAGCTTAAGTGATGTAAACAGGGACCTCCCAAATAAATAGAGGAAGCACGCTGGCTGGACTTTTAGAGCGCAGTTTGGATCTGTAACTAGAATACAGCCCAAAACATTTGTCTCCTCATTGAGCCAAATTGAACTCTGTCTCTGCATGATTCCTTGCTTCTCGTCTGTTTAATAGATGTCATCAGTGTTTGAACCTGACACATATTTACAGACTTTTTGTCAAAACTGTTTGAGAATCACTGTATTTCTGTATAAACAAATATTTGGCTGAAGTTGGACCTGAGAGGGTTTGCTGGCTCACCATCTTTGTCAGTGCATCCCAAAGGTGTTTGGTGGGCTTGAGGTCTGGGTTCTATGTACATTTTTCCATACCAGACCTACCCTAGTGTACCTTTATGGGTCTTGCCTTGTGAACTGAAGCACATTCATGTGCACTCTTGTCAAGGTTTGGTTTTAAAATGACACTTTCGTTCATTTTTGGTACAATAAGGGAACAAAATGCCAAAACCTAAAATTGTTTGAGTTTTAAAATGAAACACAAAAACGTACAAACTGTTGGCAGCTTATTCTCCAATAATTATAATTATCAAATAGACAATATAAATATAGATGGAGCATACATAAACACTAAAGGCTAAGGAGGTTACTTTGATACATGTTGTGCAATAAAGACAGGTCAATATACTATACAATATACTGTATTATAAGCTTTATAAGCTTTGCTAATTAGGTTATTGTTTGCCAAGTTAACCACGAGGCTACCATGAGTGCCTGTTTGAGGGATAGCCAAATTTATATTTTACAGTATTGTAGAGCAACCAATTTGTAATGCTGACTGTTTAGCAAAGACTATAACAAAGAGGTATTTGTTCATTCCACCTTGTGGGCACCGCACTATGTCTTTAAAGAAGGGGATCTCTGGGGACTGGCGCCCCTACCTAACTTCTGGTTTGCTCTGTGAAGTTGCAGACTTTATGTAAGTGCAGACTTTCTGATTTGAGTCTGATAAATACAAATAACAGATACAAATCTACATGATAAATAACATAGATAAAAATCTACATCAATCAATCATAATATCGTATCACAAGATTTACCTCAGAACCATCTATCCATCCATCCATCCATTTTCTACCACTTGTCCCTGGAGCCTATCCCAGCTGCATTCGGTCAGAAGGCGGGGTACACCCTGGATAAGTCGCCACCTCATCGCAGGGCCCTCAGAACCAGTAAGTCAGTTTATATAGTAGCATGTTTCCTTCAGTAAATTAATGCATTATTGGTTCGTTTTGAGGGCCACATGCCACATTTGGCCAAAAGCCTATATTATCTGAAGAGGTAAATGTGAAAAGTCCAGAAACATACACATTTAGATGATAGAGATTTCAACAAGCTTTTATTACTCATGTCAGTTTTTATCAGTGTCGATTTTCTTTTATCAGACTAAAGTGTTTTGTGATGTCTTTTTATGCAAAAAGAAATACATGGATGCTTTCTCTTTGAGAAAAATGTATTTTATTTGGCGTAGCCTTATGCTGATTACTGACTGGAGGTCTTAGCCCATCTTGTTTTCTTATTTACCGCTACATTAGTGGTGAGGCGCCGTGTGTGCGCTTACACACGGCCGACAGAAATGCCAAAGCGGGCTTTCAAATCACTGTGAAATTACATCAGCTTTATTCTTTGAACTACTTTGAAATGGAAGCTGTCAGAGGACTGCTGGAAATGTCACCTGTCAACTCAAGACTTTACCTGCCTGAACTTCTTGCCTCGCCCATAGGCCTCAATACTCCTGATTGTTGTTTACCTGTGCTGTGCAAATGTCACTAATAGAGCACTGACCTCACATGTGTTCCAGTGGAGCATCAATGTCTTTGTCAGCATCTTTAACATGTGCTAGTTCAACAGAATATTAATATTAAGGATATTTGCTGTGTACAGGTGTTTGTTAGTTACAGTTTTTATTTTAAATAGCACTGCTATTTATGCTTATTCGTCCTTCACTGCCATATTACTGTCATCCATTCATTGTCATATAACTATTATAAGTGCTAACTTGCCTGAACCAAGGTGTTGCTGTATAGTATAGCCGCATGAGCAACCTGAGCACTGCTGGAGGGCCACACCGACAATATTTCAATTAAATTTTGCTCAAATTATTTTTGATATACCGTAAGATAAATAATAATAATTATTATTATTTCATTTAAATTAACTTAACTTTATACAAAAGCAAATTGCTTTAGATGGTTTTATTTTTAACACTGTCTTACACAACACTTCCTGATGTATAATACAATGCAAAAATGTCAATTTCTGTCACTTTATCCTGCATCCTCTTTAAAAGTCCAACATTTCTCCCCGCCATCTGTTGTCACACCTGCCAGCTGGTACCATTTCAGTCCTAACATGTCCAAACACGCATTTACCTATGTGAACAAATCATTACCTGTGGTTGTCTCTTTAATTGACTGTATGGCTGCCAGCTCCTCCGTGATTTGAAAGTCTGCAGTTATCCCACGTAAGAAGATGAGCAGCTGGGCGGTGATACGTACATCGCAGCTCTCATCCAAAGCCAGCGAAAAAGTCAAAGTCGGCTGTTCTGTTCTTCAGCTGAAGTTCCAAGTTTCCAGCGATGGTCTCAACCCGCCTCGTTACAGTGCGCCGGGAGAGTGACACGTTTTCAAATGCGGCCCTCTTCTCCGGGCATATCAGCGCAACAGAGTCCAATAAGCACTCTTTAATAAACTCTCCGTCAGAAAACGCCTTACTTTTTCTGGCGATTTTGTGAGAAATGACGAAACTTGTCCTGATGGCTGCATCTCTGGGGGTGTGAAATTTGGCAAAAAGTCCTTGTTGGGTTTGCAGTTTTACCATCAACACATCAGCCTCCCTTGCGCGTGCTTCATCAGACAGATTCCGGTATTTTTCCTCGTGCTTCGTTGTGTAGTGGCGATTCAAATTATATTCTTTAAACACAGCAACTTGTGTACCACAAATTAAGCACACGGCTTTACCTTTAATTTCTGTAAAGAAATACTTGGGAGTCCATGTCTTGCTGAAAACACGGCATTCGTCATCAACTTTTCTCTTTTTAGTGTCTCGGGGATAACCGGGCATCACTTGTCGCTGTGCACCTTCACTCACAGGTTACACACGGACATACGCCCATAAAAAACACTTTTCAAAATAAAAGCATCACAGTTGTATTGCACACACGACATAGATGTTTTTTTTAAATTTATTTTGTAATTTGTGATTGCCGCTGTTCATATTCACTCACAATCGCGCATGAGCATACTTCCACACGGAAGTAATACAAATAACGCTTTTCAAAACAAAAGCAGCACACATTTTTTGAGTGGCATTAAAAATGACATTAAAAAGTATCACATTAGAGTTGCTGACACCTGTAGAAACCCTGATTATATTATACAGGTGAAACTCATAAAATGAGAATATGTAGTAAAAGTCCACTCATGTCAGCAATTAACTTTAAATGTGAAACTAATCTGTGATATTAACTCAACAACAACAACAACAACAACGTGCTATATGTCAAGCCTTTATTTGTTAGAATTTTGATCAACTGAGATTTTAAATTCAAAGTTTTTTATAAACTCTAAGCCATAATCATCAACATTATAAACAATCTATGCTACATATGTGCCTCTTGAGACCTCAATTTAGGCTTTGTTAGGTCATGTTATCGCTAAACTAAACTAAATAGTTGCTAATTCCCCCTTATTTCTCTTCTTTTTTCAAATAAGAATTGATAATAGAATCGTTAAAAACCGAATCGTTAAAGGCCTACTGAAACCCACTACTACCGACCACGCAGTCTGATAGTTTATATATCAATGATGAAATCTTAACATTGCAACACATGCCAATACGGCCGGGTTAACTTATAAAGTGACATTTAAAATTTCCCGGGAAATATCCGGCAGAAACGTCGCGGTATGATGACGTATGCGCGTGACGAAGTTAGTATAACGGAAGTTATGGTACCCCGTAGAATCCTATACAAAAAGCTCTGTTTTCATTTCATAATTCCACAGTATTCTGGACATCTTTTGCAATTTGTTTAATGAACAATGAAGGCTGCAAAGAAGACAGTTGTAGGTGGGATCGGTGTATTAGCAGCGGACTACAGCAACACAACCAGGAGGACTTTGTTGGAGCGCTAGCCGCGCTAGCCGCGCTAGCCGCCGACCTCACCTTGACTTCCTACGTCTCCGGGCCGCCAAACGCATCGGGTGAAGTCCTTCGTCCTTCTGCCGATCGCTGGAACGCAGGTGAGCACGGGTGTTGATGAGCAAATGAGGGCTGGCTGGCGTAGGTGGAGAGCTAATGTTTTTAGCATAGCTCTGTGCGGTCCGGTTGCTAAGTTAGCTTCAATGGCGTCGTTAGCACAGCATTGTTAACCTTCGCCAGCCTGGAAAGCATTAACCGTGTATTTACATGTCCACGGTTTAATAGTATTGTTGATTTTCTATCTATCCTTCCAGTCAGGGGTTTATTTCTTTTGTTTCTATATGCAGTTAAAGCACGATGCTATCACGTTAGCTCATAGCTAAAGCATTTCGCCGATGTATTGTCGTGGAGATAAAAGGCACTGAATGTCCATTTCGCGTTCTCGACTTCAAGAGGATATAGTATCCGAGGTGGTTTAAAATACAAATCCGTGATCCAAAATAGAAAAAGGAGAGTGTGGAATCCAATGAGCCAGCTTGTACCTAAGTTACGGTCAGAGCGAAAAAAGATACGTCCATCACTGCCTCTCAAGTCCTTCACTGTAACGTTCCTCATCTACGAATCTTTCATCCTCGCTCAAATTAATGGGGTAATCATCACTTTCTCGGTCCGAATCTCTCTCGCTCCATTGTAAACAATGGGGAATTGTGAGAAATCCTAGCTCCTGTGACGTCACGCTACTTCCGGTACAGGCAAGGCTTTTTTTTATCAGCGAGCAAAAGTTGCGAACTTTATCGTCGATTTTCTCTACTAAATCCTTTCAGCAAAAATATGGCAATATCGCGAAATGATCAAGTATGACACATAGAATGGATCTGCTATTCCCGTTTAAATAAAAAATAATAATTTCAGTAGGCATATAAGCAGAATTGAAAGTGGTATCAGGACCGAAAAAATATTATTAATTCCAATCCTTTTTCATTATATTTGTGATTAATCACAGATAAATCCACATTTTTGGATCTTTCCTAAGCATACATGAGACTGATAATTTTTTCAGTGGGGGTGGCGAATGTGGATGGTTGTGGTCTTGTCGGGAGACCCACTTGCGGGGCTCTGGAGCAAGCCTTGTCTTTAAGTGCGCACTTTTCTTTGTCCATTTCTGCTCTGTGTTACTTCTTGCTTGTTTTACCGCAGTTACGGTCTGTGCCGATGGTCACAGAAAAAAGGAAAAGGAAAAGGAAATAAGCGCTAACTTGTTATTATCACGTTACTCATGACAGTCCTAATAAAATAGAAATGTAAACAATTATTCTCAGGTTTTTGCAAAATCTACATTATGAGCTAATCAATACCAAAGTCAATGTACTTAGCTTAATGTGAGAGTAGTTAAGTACAGTGAAAAACAAGAAATGTAGTCTATACTTGTTTCCCAAGTAGCTTTTTTGGATCTTTCAGCTCATTGACTCAATTTAACAACCGCTTCTTCACGCTTTGTTTGCTCCCCGCTCCCATCAGCCTCACAAGAAAAGACAGTCTTAGAAACCAGCCACTGAAGAAAGCAAAGCAATTAAATCCATATATTTCCCTCAGGAGATAGTGGAAACCAAATCAGGTCTTACATTCACCAGTCAGATGCAGAATTGACTAACATGAACACTTCTGTGCCTTCTGGACCAATAAAGTGTCTACCCCAACTCTGTGGTTGTTTTGCTGTAGCTATTGCCTCCTGTTGGAAGATTACGGTTGCCTACTTTTGTCAGATTCTCGAAAGGCCTTTTCCACTAAAACACGATGCAGCATTATTCGGAGTGAGTACCATGTCCAAAGTGAAGGCTAGGTTCCATGACATCTCAGAAACAGATCGCAAAATGGGATGACCGATTCTTTACACGTTCAACACTACAGGCTGGGTTCAACAGATTTACAGCCAAAGTTCACAGGTGGATATGACACCGAGCTCCATGGCCAGGTAATCTGGAACAGGCCACATGCAGACAATCTCAGGGCTCATTGGGCTGCCAGGAGGCCTGTCATGATTGCCCATCACCATAAGGCATGTTTGCACCTGCAGTCAAACGTGAGCATGTGGTGGAATCGCAGGGCCCGAGTGCCATCCCACAGCAGTGTGTGACCAGGCTGGTGGAGAACAGGATAAGGCTGTTGTAGATGTATTGGTACCTCAGTTTCCGTAATCTGTTTCAAAAGGTCCGTCATACAGTTGACCAAATCTTATGAAAACCAAATATTTTTTTCACCCATAGGAAATAATGTAAATCAAATTAATCCATTCCAGACAGCTAAAAATATTAACACAAAACACATTTTTAAAGAACATAATCATACCTGCAGAAATCAACGTGAAATACATTTAATTTGATTTATTGATTGAGACTTTTATTAGTAGGTTGCACAGTGAAGTACATATTCCGTACAATTGACCACTAAATGGTAACACCCGAATACGTTTTTCAACTTGTTTAAGTCGGGGTCCACTTAAATTGATTCATGATACAGATATATACTATCAGATATATACTATCATCATAATACAGTCATCACACAAAGGGGTCCTAATATGCAAAACCAACTTTTCTTACCTGTTGGTACTTGTTTTCGTGTATTAAGGATCCCCTTAAGACCTGAAAATGTGAAATCAAACCATGGAGGCATGGCAGAGATACCTATAAAAACAATCTTGCCTTCTTCAAAACTTGGTCCAAAACAGCTGTTTGGAATTTGAGACGATAGGGATGTATTTTGCTTTAGTTACGTCAGCCGATATCTCCATATATGGTAAAGGTCTACCTGGAGAGCTTTGCACGAGTTTGCCATTTTTATTCAGTTGTAGTCTAAAGTTGTAATCAATAAGTTTCTTATTGTCTCTCTATCCTCTTGTTGTGGCGCAGACTAGCTTGTAATTGCACATGCATGCTCAAATTGTCCGCTGTTGCTATTTTAATACAAAGAAGTACTTTCCAGGCTATAAGCCGCTTTTTTTCCTAAGCTTTAAACAAAACAAAGGTGCTGCTAATCTATGGATTTTTCTACGCGAACGGCTAAATTATGAAATGGATTAAGCAAAGACATCAAACAATCCACTAAAATAATCCACTTTAAGAAACTGTTCAAACTCAAAGTGTTTACAAAGTACAAGGATGAATGATCCCGATAAACATCTTGAACCTTATTAAAAAACGAGAACATCTTATTAATCTCATAAAGGATGAATAAATACATCAATGACTTGTCTGTTTTGTTTGATCAGCCGTTTTACTGCCATGTTACAGGCACTGTTCAGATATAAATGAAGTATGTAAAAAAACATTTACCAAAACTTTCTATATAAAGAACTAATTTCACAACGTACCTGTATAAATCTGTGGCTTATAGTCCGGTGCTGCTTACTATATGAAAACATATTTTTTTCTCATACAATTTAGTGGGTGCAGCGTATATACCAGTGCGGCTCTTAGTCTGGAAAATACAGTAGTTCGAATATGTATCTGTCAGTAGACTCCATATGAAAGCGCTAAATGGTTGACGAGGTGAAGACACAGTTGAAGGGGTCTTGGCCTGCAGGATGACTTTGGCACGTAAATAAGACCGCCCACAAAACAGTGCATTATGAAGAGACTGTCTGAAAGTGGCTTGAAGATGGTCTGTAAAACAAAATCTATGCAAAATGTTTACTAAAGAACCACCATTACATGTTATGTAGACCATAAGGAAGTGTTTTAAATGTAACAAAAAATCATAATATTACCCCTTTAAATGATGAATGCAATGTTAGTTATGTACAATGTTCGGCCGTACAATTACAGAGATAGTATATTAAAATTGGGGCAAATTTTTGTCAATTTGATTTGGGTCAAAATTTAAATTATATGAAAAGGTACTGGTAAAATAACAAAGTGTCTTGTTTATTCCGGGCAATACCACAAACGACCACCAAACAAAAGTCAAAAGCAGCAGCAAAAGCATACAGTTGTGTCACGGTGCCACTACACTGCAGGTGGCTGCATTCAATCACCATTCAGTCAGCACTCAACACACCTGTCGTTCCGGGCCAGGACGTAGTTTCCTGTTCCGTACAGTAAGCCGAAACGTCAAGATCTATGAGCACTCTCTCTCTCCATGTTTCCCAACCTCTGTGCTCATTGTGTGTTGTCCTGTGTCGTGTTCCCGCAGTCCCTCTTCGCTTCCCGGATTCAAGATGTGTGTCTTGTCTCCCTGGATTCCCTCTGGTCCCCTTGCTGCCTGCCTGGATCTCGACCTCTCGCCTGGACACGGACTCTGACGCCCCGCTCCGGCCCTCGACCTCACGTCTGCTCACGGACCTCCGAGCTTCACGGACCCCCTTGGACTTCCGCACCTCGCTCAACACTTCCGGTAACACTCATCAGATAATCGCTTCACATGGTCGCACACCAAACACATTTTGGATTAGTTTCACACTCCATACTTTTGTAATTATAATAAATAGAGCTAAAACTACAACCCTGCATTCTGTGCCGTGTTCTTCTCCCTGTGCTGTAACAAGTTGGTGAAGTTTCTACAGAGGTCCAATTGTGGCGCTCATCCCACAAATCTATCTCTTTCACACAAATAGGGGAATCCTTTTAAGAGGGAAATAAATGGGTTTTCCAACAGAGTGGGAGTATTTTTAAGAGGCATTGTTACAACAGAGAAATAAATGTTAATTCTGTTTTTATTTCAACTCTTATTCTTAATGTCTGGCGAGTGCGCAGTAACTCATTTTGCTGAGTATTACAAATGTATGCATGTGTGTCTGAGAGTAGATTTAGGCCTACTGTAACTTTGTGAGGAAAAGATCAATATTGTTATCACTCACACATGCACACACAAACACACATCCTTGAGAATAAAAGGCACAAATCGTTAAAGTCTATAGCGCTAAAAGAACGCTTTCACAGCAGTTTAAAGGCTTACTGCTTACACATATTTATACCCAAGCACAACTCCGCGCTAAATATTGAGGATCTCTAACTATTTAATGGCACCTAAAATAAGTATCGGTACACGTTAAATCAAGCATGTAGTTGTAGTGCTTAGTTGTTATTATGGGGGTTGTGCAGTCATGTGTTTGACAGTAGAGTTTAAGTTGTGAAACTCATGCAGTCTCTGTTTCTGTTTTTTTTTTTTGTTTCTCCACTCGGGCTGATGTAACAGTTGGTTGGGGGGCGCATAATAAATGAAAATAACATAACATAACATAACATGCAATGCATATTTTTAGTAGAACACATAGCCATAAAGTCGTGTACCATCTGTAGTGATGGCTGTTTACTGTAAAACTTGGTTTCATGCATACAGTACAGTGTATCCGGAAAGTATTCACACCTTTTCCACATTTTGTTATTTCTTAGCATTAGTCAAAAATGGAACAGATTCATTTTTGTCCTCAAAATTCTACAGACAATAGCCAAACAACTATGCGAAACGTATTTTTATTACATTTTGCAGATGTAGTAAAATTATAAAATCACATGTACATACAGTAAGTATTCACAGCCTTCGCTCAATACTTTGTTGATGCACCTTTGGCAGCATGTACAAAAATGTGCAAAAAGTGAAGCGCTGTGAATATTTTCGGATACACTGTAAGTGAGGTTAAAAATATCTACAAAACTACCACACAACAAAGGTTTGCAAAAGTCCTGTTTACAGTAACATTTATATTAAGCCATCTATATTCACTTGTGTTTTATTTAGCTCAAATTAACAGCAAAAAGGTACATTTTGCACAATCAAATCACAAAAGTAAAATACCTCATGTCTGAAAGCCATAAAAACTATATTCTACAAAAAGCCACAATACCTTTTGTTATGAAGGCGATAACAACATCAATACATGTGTGGGTGAAAACAATTAAAGCACATTCTGGCCTTTAATGGCTATACCTGCAGTTGTTGTCCTCCACTATGATAAAGTGTTTTAAGTCCTCTGTCTCCCCACATCTGACTGACTTTCTCCTTCCCAGCGCCATATGCTCCAAGCTCCATCTTGGGCTCATTTAGAAAGCAACACACACACACACACACACACACACTCACACACACACACACACACACACAAACACACACACACACAGCTTCATCAAAGCAAAGGAACAGCTGGTACGTTCGATAGGGATGACTACTCTCCTGTCACATTGTACACACACGTACACACACCATCAAGCCTGGTGTTTCTTGCCGTTTTGAAAAGGCAAATAAGTAAAAGATAAAGATGGAGAGCGGGTTGCAATAAGAGTGTCAGAGGGAGCAGGCTGGAAGGAGTTTGGTATTGTACAAATGATTTGACATAACAATTGTATTCAATTATAGTCCATCTGTGTTCACAAAGTGAACAAGTACCAGTAGTAGTACAACTCCATTTCAACATAATCCTGGTCTGCATGAGACATCGAGCTCCTCGTGGTACTGCTAAACTTAAATAAGAGTGTATTTGAACTTTTTTATGGCGATGCGTCATGGTGTGAAGTCATCATTTAAATAATATAAAAAGAAAATCAAAAACAGAATTAGCTATTTCTTTTTGTAATGCGTCCAGGGCTGCCGACTGTCAGAAAAATAAATGAAAGGCACATTCAACCTGATTTGTATATGTGTGAAACTGTTTTTAAACTATTTCACTCAAAACTGGGTTATGCAAGTTTTGGAGACATATAAACACGAGGGAATGAAATTCTTCTATTTTTTTTGTGCAAAATAGCAAAATTAACAGAATAAAATAAATATGTATTGTCAATAAAACAAATTGTTCCATCTTAATTTGACAGAATACAAATACATATATTCCCTTAACATAACTGTGTTGCTGGATTTAAGACAGTACAAATGCAATGTTGATGATATACAACAGAGATTGTCAAACTGTGGTACACGTACCACTAGTGGTACACGGGCTTCATCTAGTGCTACACCAAATAATCACTTGACTAAAGTACAATGTTTTATTTTCCTACATTCAAACACAGTGTTACTGTTCAAACTGTGTTTAATGTTACAGTGGCCAAAATATTAAATATACTTGTTAAATACAACCTCTGCTTTGTTTTAATGAATACTTAGGTTGAATGCTTTTTAATATTGGTCATTAAGGTGGTACTTAGAGAGCCATTTTTTGCTGAGGTGGTACACAATTTTGAGAACCATTGATATATAGGAAGGTGCTGTTTGTGTTGATTATTGTTTTGAGGACAAGATATGAATCTTATAATTACCACAAGAGAGCAGAGTTGTAAAATTAGACTTAAAGTGTTTACACTCTGTGAACATTTGATTTTAATTATCTTCAGAGCCGAATAGGAATACAAATCCTTAAGTTTTAAAAGTGGTTTTTTTTATTTAATTTTTTTGCTAACATTTTTCAATAAACGTCAGTTCTAATTAAACATATCAAACATGTTTTTATTTTTTATTATTTTGACCCTTTTGAATGCTTTTTGATCAGATAATGTTGCATGTTTAAATTAGTACAACGGTTAAAATAGATCAAATAAAACCTTACATGTTTGGTATTTTTGTTTAGAACTGAAGTTGATTGACAGATTTGAGCAAAAAAAGTAAATAAAAAAAAATATATATATATACAGTATAATTCCAAAATGTTTTCACCCTTTGAAAAATGAAGTACTTTTACATCCTAATTGGCTTTGGGGCATTGTTCAATAACTGCCAGTTACCTGTGGAAAAACGTGGACATTTATATTTAAAATAAATATTAACAAGAAGATCATCTTAGGAAAAAAATATCTGGCCAAAATACAGCAAAAATCACTGTAACGGACAACAAAGTCACCAGTTCCCCCTGAAGGTTAAATAAGCACACACTTTATAGTCCTGATAGCCATTTTAGACAAAAACGAGCTCTAATCTAACCCCATTGTGTTTTAAAAGAAAAAAATGACACTGACACTAAAAAAGTCCCATTTGCAGTCCGAAGACCAGAAATTGGGCGGAAAATAGCTAGCTTGGCTAGCTAACTGCCACCAAGCTGCCATCCAACGCAAAGAGAATAAAAGATGCCATAAAAGTAAAACAGCAATGAGTTTGATAGCTCTAAATCAGACTCACTGGCATCTATTGGATTAGTCTGTGGAAAACTGTCGTCAGTGGCATCCATTGACATTTTACAGACTTTGTTTTGATTCTCACGATAATGAGGAACAAAGTGTTATCCTTTTCGTCTCATACACCAACCCTTTTTCCTAAATAGGCTATGATGTCTTTTTAAAGGAATGTCTGGCAACCCTTGTTGTGTCTCAGTATGTCTCAGTGCTAAACTTTTTGACGAGCCTGTTATTATCTGAATCAATTAACGGACTTGTGTGAAATTATCTTTGTATATTTTACTGCCAACCTGGTGTGTGACTCATCTAAGCTCTCTGATTTTACGAGCCTGTTTTGTCACTTTATGCCACATTTCATTTACCTAATGATGACATATGTTCATTAGAGTACAATGAGCCACGGAGTAATTGTTTTTTGTCATGAATAAAACAAAAATGTGTACTTTGTGTGAATTAATTATTTTTAGGATTAGTCAAATATGTCATCAAACTGTTTCTTATCATTTTTGGTTAATCGTCAAGTTTTAAATGCTCTTCCACCCTTAATGTCCAGCACAGGGATTGTACAACCTCTGATGTACGCCGCTAATTTATTGTGCTCGGGAAGTCAAATGAACCTCTGAAATAGTAAATTAGTACTACAGTAGTACCTCAGCTCTCAAGCTTAATTGGTTGTGCGACAAAACTCTTAACTCCAATCACTTGTATCTCAAATCAACCTCTACCATTGAAACGCGCTTGCCCCCACCAACCACCACACTTTTAACATGTAACATGTTTTTCAAAAACAAACTTTGATACATTGTATAAAAACAATACAATATAATGAAGTGCAGACAACTACAGTACTTTTATAAAGTAATGTAATAATAATGTACATTAACCTTGGAGTGTGGACTTCTACGATATATCCTTCCAGGTGCTTCTCCGTCAAACAGACCATCAGCGGGTTCTCCATATTTTCATGGATAAATGCTCCGTCAATTAGATATTTTTTCAATATTCTTGGCTATAGCAGTAGACTCATTCTGCTTCAGTATGGTGCAGACAAGCAGGGATATGCTCCAATTGCTTTGGCAAGTTGGAGACACACTTGTCATGTTTTTCACGATTTCTTTTTTGAATTCAATGAATATCATCCACTCCTTCTTCCCAGCGCTGTCCTCCATACCCACGTTCTTCTTTCCCATGGTTAGAAAAAAAGTTATGTCGATCTCTAGCTATAAGCTCCAGGAATGCTAGCGAGTAAGACCAGATGTTTTGATTGGATCGTACATGGTTCACTGTGATATTTGCTACGCCAACTAATGGCGGGAAAATTGAATTAGTTGCAAGTTGCAAGCAAAGATGACAGTTTTTGCTTGCAACTTAAAGCATAACAATTAGCCGAGTGACAGCTCTTTTCTCAAAACAAGGTAGTGGTTCACACATCTGCAGCTGAAGTGGGCTCAAGTCCTGGTCATATCTGGTAAATGTGCTAAATTACAACCACTAAGTGATTGACTGGGAATCAGTGCAGGGTGTAGCAAGCCTAGTGAACCCATTATCATTCAACTTCAAACAGCATAAGCAGCACAGACTATTTTGGATCAATGTATCGTTCAATCAACTTTGCATATTCTTGTTAAAGCTCTCAGCTGACGATGTGCAGTTCATTTATAATTCCTGGCTAAAAAGTTAAAAAGCATCTTCTTACCTCAGCGGTGTGGTTCAGACTTAGTTTTGGCAGTTTATTCTTCATGTTCCCAGAGTTTCCACCATACGTTTGACCCCCGTTGAACCCTTCTGGTGCTACTAGAAGTGGCTTTAATTGTGGTGAGTCAATGGGCGCTTGGTCCTGGCCATCCATTGGGCGAACATATGCTGTTGGCTTCTGCTGCACTGCAATTGGCTTCCCTGATAGGCTACCAGGTGGAAAGGTAGCTGTGGGGGTGGTAAGACCAGGTACGGGTGTTGTTGACAAAAGTGATGTGGAAGCCAGCGGAGAGGAGGACATGGAGACGTGAGAGCTTGCTTCATTTTCTTGTGGGGAGCCAGACGTTTTGCAGTGGCCAGCGTCCATGGCAGAAGATCGATAATTGCCAGCATCTGAGAGTATGAAAGCAAAATATATTCAAGAAGTGACCAAAACAACCCGAGTTATTGAAGTATATTGAGCTATTTTCTGCTCCCTAAATCTAATCAGGGTCGAATGTATCCTTCCAGATGAGTGGGCCCATTCACAAAAAGCAGATTATTCGGCCTAGTGATTCACATATACAAAATATTGTATTACCGTAAAATGATTGTTAGGGTTTGGGTTAGAAACCTCCTAATGTACCTCAAGGAGTAGAATAACATTAGCAGCCTATGCAGTCATCTAGGACAATTGTAAAATGTATCATCATAATTGTGTGGGCATGTTGAGTTTGTTAGTCAGTAGATAATACACCCTTGTAGTTTTATAATATGCAATTATTGTTAATATTTTTATTAGGGATGTCCGATAATATCCGACTGCCGATATTATCGGCCGATAAATGCTTTAAAATGTAATATCGGAAATTATCGGTATCGGTTTCAAAATTATCGGTATTGGTTTCAAAAAGTAAATGTATGACTTTTTAAAACGCCGCTGTGTACACGGACGTAGGGAGAAGTACAGAGCGCCAATAAACCTTAAAGGCACTGCCTTTGCGTGCCGGCCCTGTCACATAATATCTACGGCTTTCACACACACAAGTGAATGCAAGCATACTTGGTCAACTGCCATACAGGTCACACTGAGGGTAGCCGTATAAACAACTTTAACACTGTTACAAATATGTGCCACACTGTGAACCCACACCAAACAAGAATGACAAACACATTTCGGGAGAACATCCGCACCATAACACAACCTAAACACAACAGTACAAATACCCAGAACCCCTTGCAGCACTAACTCTTCCGGGACGCTACAATATACACCCCCCGCTACCCCTTATACCCCCCGCCCCCACCCCCGCCGACCTCAACCTCCTCATGCTCTCTCAGGGAGAGCATGTCCCAAGCTGCTGTTTTGAGGCATGTTAAAAAAATTAATGCACTTTGTGACTTCAATAATAAATATGGCAGTGCCATGTTGGCATTTTTTTCCGTAACTTGAGTTGATGTATTTTGGAAAACCTTGTTACATTGTTTAATGCATCCAGCTAAGGCTGAAACGACGCGTCGACGTCATCGGTTACGTAAATACGTCGACGCCGTTTTTGCGCGTCGCATATTTACGTCACACTACCGTCATGGCGGACCGCAAAGCAGACGGTGCGAGCGAGGGGGAAAAAAATCACGCCAAAAGTGGTCAAAAGTGTGGGAGTATTTCAATACACGGCCTAATAATGTTGTTGTATGCACACTGTGTCGAGCGGAAATGGCCTATCATAGCAGCACAACAGCTATGAACGAACATTTGAAAAGAAAACCATCAACCATCAACTAGTCAATCGTCCGCGTGAGCATACGTTGTCATCATTACACAAAAACATGAATGTGTCATTTGTATCTGCTAGGGGTGTAACGGTACGTGTTTTGTATTGAACCGTTTCGGTACGGGGCTTTCGGTTCGGTACGGGGGTGTACCGAACGAGTTTCTAAGCTAAAGCTAAAGTCTTAACAAGCTGCTTTGCTCCTTCTGCTTCTGTCTCAGCACGCAGCATTGTCCCACCCACACAACCATCTGATTGGTACACAGAAAGCGTTATCAGCCAATCAGCAGTGCGTATTCAAAACGTTACCAGCCAATCAGCAGTGCGTATTCAGAGCGCATGTAGTCAGCGCTTCAGCGTCGAGCAGATAGGTGTTTAGCAGGTAAGCATCAGGCAGCGGACTCTCCCCAAATGATAATAAACACCTCCCAGTCACCTATTAGTAACATCACTATGAGCCCGTTGACCTTCTAGAAACTTAAACTGCAGCTCAGCTCACTCGCAGTCCTGGCTTGAGGTGAAGGCTAATTAGCTCTCAGTTCCAGCCACATCGACCCCTTCTGAGCGCCTTTTTTCAGCTGCTGGGAATATTGTAAACAAGAAAAGAACCAGAGCATGTAGACATGCTAACCTTTCTTCATTACAACTGTTAGTCACTCACTGGAATGAGTAGAATTGGTTATTGTGTACTGTGTTGGACTGGATGTTTATTTTGCACATTTTAAAAGCAATACTTAATGTTTACAGTGCTCCAGAATATTTAGATTGGCACTTTTTTGTATTGGATGTTTATCTTTATTTTTGAACATTTTAGCAAATAAGCAATACTTTCACTTGTGTTGAAATGTTTACACTGTTGTTACAGAATATTTCGTTTTGCACTTTTTTGTATTGGATGTTTATCTTTATTTTTGCACATTTTGAAGCAAAATAAGCAATACTTTTACTTTTGAAATGCTTATACAATTGCAGAATATTAAGTTTTGCACTGGATGTTTACTTTTATATTTGCACATTATAAAGCAAATAAGCTACTTTTAATTTTGTTAAATGTTAAAAGTTTTAAATGTTTACATTGTTACAGAATATTTTGTCATGTTGTTGTCAATGTTGACTGAGTGGCCATACTTCTTTTTTTTTGTAAATAAAAGCCATGCCTTTTGAAAAAACGGGCCTACATTTATTTTTTCATCTTCATTTTAAATAAAAAAATAATCGGTAAAAGGAAAAATAATCTATAGATTAATCAAAAAAATAATCTATAGATTAACCGATTAATCGAAAAATAATCTATAGATTAATCGATAGAAAAATAATCGTTAGCTGCAGCCTTACATCCAGCGTGGCATCACAACAAAATTAGGCATAATAATGTGTTAATTCCACAACTGTGTATATCGGTATTGGTTGATATCGGAATCGATAATTAAGAGTTGGACAATATCGGAATTTAGGATATCGACAAAAAAGCCATCATCGGACATCTCTAATTTTTATACCACAGTCATTTCAATGGCTAATATTTGAAAAACGGTTGATAAAGTTCATAAATGCACCTGAAACAGCAAAAGGGGTTCTGCAACAGGATGCTGTGACGTGCTGTGTGTTGCAGGTAAGGAAGTTGTGTCAAAGTAATGCATATAACTTGCAATACGGTTGCGAAACAGGAATGTATGAGCCCATCAAGAATGTTACTATAATACTGAATTATTGTGAACATGTAGGGATATGAAATGGTGTTGCATGTTATTAGCTCTAGGGGAAACTAGCATGTTATGCAGCTCTTGGTTACTAACATTATAATGTGTTCATGCATTGTATTAATGTACAACATTGCACATGGTTTATTACAGTTAGTGACAATGTGTGTTTATAACATGTGTTGGATGAATGTGAAGTTTTATCAGTGGACAATGTGCAGCCTTTGTCGTATGTTGTTGCTGCAATAGTCCCTGATGTGCTTGATGTTGCTGTAAGACAAACATGTTTTTAAAACATGCACCCTATGATTTATGTATGTCCATGTGTGCGACAATTCCAAATACCAAAAATTATTTAATTTACTATTAAACGGTAATTGGTGTCCTAAAATCTGGTGCACAAAAAAATGTTACCCAACGGCAAAACGAAAGAAGACGACGAGTCATTTAGTATATAGGAAAACTGCGGCAGGTGTTCCAACAATATTGTGACAACATTGCTAACCGTTTTCTTTTGGGTCACAATAATCTATAAGGCGACTGTCTGTTTCACTAACTTTTTGTAACCCACAAGAATTATCGTCTCTGGATTTCGTAATAACCAACAATTCCATTGACTTCAGTCCGCATCTTTAATTCCGCTGTGCTTAACCATGTACGCTGTATATAACACAGCACTTTGATGTGTATCAGTGTGCGTCAGTCATTACTAAGTAAGCCTGGGCCGATCGATAAATAAATGAATCCAACAATAAATAAAAATTAATTTGACAACTTTGCCATCATTGATATATTGCCATGTTTGTGTGTGTTTGTTTTCTTTGTCGCAAACAGGGTGCAACGGGGTTCACCGTGTCCATCGCTCTCAGCACCTGAGCATGTCAATTCAATAGTTGAATAAGGGGAAGAAGTGATCGTCCTGTCAGTAATAAGCAATCTTTGTCTCAGCAGGCAGAGGCGGGAGCGCTAGCATCATACACATAATACACTCACTTGTCGCTACTCACTAGTGAAAGCACCGGAAGGTAATACAAATTGGGTGGAAAAAGAATGATTGCAAAGCCTAACATCCGAAAAAACAAACATACAACCCATTGTTTCCAACGGGGCAAAAAACTGCACATTTTGGCACTACAAATTTTGCTAACAGAGACTGAAAGTAATTGTATTTTTTGTTATTTGTTTTAATATTTAATGATAATTAAAATTATTGACAAGTCGCCACCTTGTCAATAATTTTAATTATCATTAAATATTAAAACAATAGGGAATAAGCGGTAGAAATGGATGGATGGATAAAATTATTGACCTTCCAATTACAACGGTTAAAAAAAATAATGAGAACTCTAAGTTTATTGTGTTGAAAATGAATGATTGCATTATTATTAGTATTAGACACCATGATTACATTAGTGCTGAATTTGATCTCAAAATAATTCTGACAATAGTAACATTTGCCGACAATAATTTGTGGGATAAAAGATCCTCCAGGTAAAAGTATTATTGGACAAGGCCTACTGTAGTCCTTGAAAAAATCTGCACAATTTACGGTAAAATAACTGCAGCCGTGGTTGTCAGGAATTCACCATAAAAAATACAGTCATGATGTACTGAACCTTATGGTATGTTGATGCTGAACCCGTTAATTTTACAGTTGATAACAGTTTTTGCTGACAGTAAATGACTATGAAAAAAAATTGTATATTAGTAACCATCCATCCATCCATCTTCTTACGCTTATCCGAGGTCGGGTCACGGGGGCAGCAGCCGAAGCAGGGAAGCCCAGACTTCCCTCTCCCCAGCCACTTCTTCCAGCTGTTCCCGGGGGATCCCGAGGCGTTCCCAGGCCAGCCGGGAGACATAGTCTTCCCAACGTGTCCAGGGTCTTCCCCGTGGCCTCCTACAGGTCGGACGTGCCCTAAACACCTCCCTAGGGAGGCGTTCGGGTGGCATCCTGACCAGATGCCAGAACCACCTCATCTGGCTCCTCTCCATGTGGAGGAGCAGCGGCTTTACCTTGAGTTCCCCCCGGATGACAGAGCTTCTCACCCTATCTCTAAGGGAGGAAACTCATTTCGGCCGCGTGTACCCGTGATCTTGTCCTTTCGGTCATAACCCAAAGCTCATGACCATAGGTGAGGATGGGAACATAGATCGACCGGTAAATTGAGAGCTTTGCCTTCCGGCTCAGCTCCTTCTTCACCACAACGGATCGATACAGCGTCCGCATTACTGAAGACGCCGCACCAATCCACCTGTCGATCTCACGATCCACTCTTCCCTCACTCGTGAACAAGACTCCGAGGTACTTGAACTCCTCCACTTGGGGCAGGGTCTCCTCTGCAACCCGGAGATGGCACTCCACCCTTTTCTGGGTGAGAATATTTACAAAAAAAACAATATAATTTACAATAAAATACCGGGAGCTGTGTTTGCCAAGAATTCACCGTAAAACAAATTAGGGCCAATTTTGGCTTGCTAATCCGCCTATCCACTGGTGCACGTCTTTGGAGGTAGGAGGACGCAGGAGTACCCGCAGGGAACTGGCAAACTCCACACAGAAAGATCCCTAGCCCGTGAATCAAACACAGGAACTCCTCACTGTGCGGCACACGCGTTAACCACTGTCCTGCCCTTACACCAGTACTATTATCTGCAAAATGCCTGAGTTTCCGAGACATGAGGATTTTAACTTGAAAGTATTTGTACAACCTTTCACTGGACAACTCACAACATTGCCTTTGGCAACATGTTCCTTCAAGGGTGCTATCAAAAATGAGCCCTGAATGCTCCGTATCTCTTACATGGCTACTTGCAACCAGTTCCAACACACTTAAACACACAGTGTGGTACATGTCGATGCAGTTTACGATGAAACACATAGTCATAACACCTCAATGTCTGAAACGACTTGCCACGAATATACAAAAAAACATGTTGTTATCCAAAAGTTAACTCAGCTAAGTCTTTAACACAAACAATTAAGGTATGCTGTAAATGTTAATGTACAATCTGCAAAATTTTTAATTCAGACATAATACTGTACATTTTAGAGTATTTGCATGCTTGTGACATTGCAGTATATGACTAAAAACATTGTACAATTTGTCATTATTTTCACAGTAAAGTCATGTGTTTTCTATGTATTATAACCATAGTAATTTAAGTTATCTACTGTGTCTTGGTTTGCAGGAATCCACTGCATTTACTACTGTGATAAACTATTTTTTGATTTTACGGTGTTTTACTGTTGCTGTTTAACAATTGCTTGCTCTAGTTTTATGATCATCTACTACAGTGTAAGACATGACACTGATCATGTGGGTTTTTAGAGTAAGGGTCTTATTTAAAAACATTTACATAGGATTTCTACAAAAAATGTGTGTAAGTAAAAGAGCACAAAAAAAATTGCAAGCACGCAAAATTATTTTGAATTATGAAAGTGTGCATATGCCACATGTATACAATCTTCCTTTTATTTATCTACCATTTTCAACTATAAAAAGACAATTTAAAGAGGAACTGCACTTTTTTGGGAATTTATCCTATATTTCACAATCAAATGAAAGCAATCACAAAGGATGCATTTTTTTAATGCATTCTAACTTGTAAAAAATAGTAAATACAATTCAATGGTAGGTCTTCTGTTGCGCTCATAAAACTCAATAAAAAAAACATCCAAAATGTGCCAACAATACTTCATTTACATTTCTTAACTTGAATATAAACCAAGTATAAGTGATATTGTTATTATAAGCGCTAACGCAGACAAACTATTTATAGCGGCGCCAAGATCACAAGCTTTTTTGCCAATGTTGATTTGATCGACTGATGAGATGCTTCCTCGTTTCCTTGCTCGTCAAACTTTATTGTAGATCATGAATCATGCCTCTCACCTGGATAGTAGAGGAATGAAGACCTATTCCGAAAAATTGGTAAACTTTGACAGCCAATTTAGACCTGGCAATGGCGAGAACGACACGAACGGATGCTGGGTTTCCCCCTTTCCTTCGCGAGGATTATGAGTCATTCTTCATCTAAATGGGAATATATGAATATCCTAGCAGCTGGCATCCTAATGACAGCAGGCATTAAACCGTATGTGACATCCATCCATTTTCTACCGCCTGTCCCTCTCGAGGTCGCGGGGGTGGCTGGAGCCTATCCCAGCTACATTGGGCGGAAGGCGAGGTACACACTGGACCAACACAATGTTTTATTATGTTTGTTGGCGCTTTATGCATTTTTTAAATCAATGAGCCGCACATGCTTAACATTATCAAAATACGTAAGTATTAAATGTTATTATAAATGTGTCCATTACTACATTAAACTGTATATATACTTACATCATTTATATAAATCCTTAATGGAGGTGTTTGGATGTTTTTTAAGGGCTTTATAGGCAGAATACAGCGACTCCTATAGGCTCCATTGTAAGCGGACTTCTGATCGCATTTATTTACTTTTTCGAATGCATTTTTAAAAATTACATTCGTCGTCATGTCTTTCATAATGATTGTGAACAGTAGGCAAAATAAATTAAAAAACGGCAGTTCCCCTTTAAAGCAGGTCATCAATGGGCCTTTTAGGATCACTGCAAATCACCATAAAAAATATAATTTAGCTTTGCAGAAATTGAGGCACTTGTGCGCAACATGGAGATTTATAAAAGTAGATTTTTGTCACACTGCTGTGTTTTTCTGTGGTACAACCAACAAAAGAGAGATCTAATCTAAAGTGGAAGAAACAAAAAGAAATGCAAAAATACTCATTCCACTCTGTTGGTGCCACAGTTGGGAGCAATATGAGTGTGATTAATTTTACTGATCTTATTGAAGCGTACATTGGTGCAAATAGTAATGTTGTTGGAAAGTAAACATGATAATGGACTGTTTCCCTAGTAGTCGGTATATAATATAATTAACAGAATTATATTACTCCCGAATGACCAGTATCAAGACATTTTACAGCAATTACAATAATTCCCCTGCATCTGCGATATAGTTTAAACATGAACTAATGATACTGAAAACAGTTCTTTTTTGTTGTCTTGATTTTGTATCCTGCATAATTATTGGGACTGATGGTGACACTATTATTCATAGTGAAATAAATATTATTGTCGATCACCTCAGTATACTGTTAATGTTGATAAACTGATCGACGCTGCCTGGTCAACAAAGTTCACAACCGAGATTTGATGAAGCAAATAGTCAAGAGACTCTCATTGGATAATTACTGCACGGGTGATTTTGTCTCAGCTGGCAGCAAATTATTGAACTGACTGATACAGTCGGTAGCTTCTCATTTGTTCAACAACAATGTGGAAAGACACATCCTGAAGAGATGTTCATCCAACTGTATGCATGGATCAAGTGTGAGAAAACTGCGGAAACTACTCAAATCAGGTTGGAAAAAGAACTGTCAGATGCATAATTAAAAAGTGGAAGGACAGCTTGTGCAGCATTACGAATCCTACCTTCATTAGTACAAGATCTTGGTGAAGAGTGAATGTAGACAGATATAAGTATGCCATCGTAGAAGTTTGTAGAACTGATGCCACAATAAATGTGTGCCTTAAAAACACTACCAAAGGCAGTTCAACTAAATATTTGTGTGTTTTGAAATGTAACTGTATGTAATGTAACTTGTCATGAACGTTTGAAATAAACTAAAACAATATTATTACCATACAGTAATTACTGTATGCTGAAGTAAAGGAGTACATGGGCCTGTTGTACCGTGGCCGCAAGTACAGATGCTTTTTTCCGTCAGGTAAACATGTCATTTACAAAAACAACGGCATAAATATAAATATAAAATAAGTAGCCATGGAAGTTCAATGTTGTTTGAATCAAATCAAGAACCAACTACACCCCCTATCAAAAAGGCAAAATCGTTCAATCTGGCTGGAAAGCAGCAAACCTAACTTGGAGAAGTTGACTCAACATGGAAGCCATTTGTCATCAAAGCTCACCTGTCAGCATTTACACACAGCACCAACATTTGGAACAAATTGAAGTTATAGAAGAAATGTCAAAATATAATACAAGTATTTGAGGCTGCTTAGGGAAAAGTTATGTAAGTTTAACTATTGCATCTGATTGCCTATAACTGTGGTGCGTTCAAAGACCCTTGTTTAAAGTTTGAAACAGAGGTGTCACTAGGTGTTAAAGACTGGGTGAGCCTAAGTAACCCCTAGGAGATGCGGTAATGATAATTCCATCATACTAATAATGACTTATTATTATGATTGGTATCATCCGCTGATGATAATCTACTTTACACTCTGAATTAAAGGAAATTGTGACATATTTATAATCATATTTAACTAAACAATGACAAGTTATATGACTTATATTCTGACCACTTTTTGAAAAAAAATGTGTTTTGAAAAAAAACTAATTATTTAGGGGGTTTATATAGATGTGTTCGAGATATTTTAATTCTATCTTTAAAAAGTCAAAAACATTATCAATGTTTTTATTTGTTTCAAAAAGCTAATTTCAACCAAATCCATAGAATAATTATTTATTTAGCGCATGTAAACAAACCAAGTGTGTATGAGACGACAACTTTGGGTTTAGAGTAGGATGTGGGGCCCTTCAGAAGTCTTGTGTATGGGGGCCCAGAACTTGGTGCGGCGCCCATGATTATAAGCACATGCTGAGAACAAATGATTTGACTGGTTTTGTGATGAAGCAGATCAATAATTTAGATATAATACAAAGTGGGATTAAAAGTGTGTGCTACGTTTGGCCTCATTTCATCACATCTCCATTTCAGTCTCACCACCTGCAAAATACACTTGCGTGTTTGCATTCAGATAAACATATAGTTATCTTTTAGAAATCACAATGTTGGCATTAAAAAGTAGCGTACACAACTTTCAGGCCCTGTTTTGTTCATCTTATCAATGAGAATGTTCATTTATACACGATTCTTAATGACCGTGCTGATCAACAACATAAAGTCTCCCTGCAGGACTAACCTGGGAGAGGAAGTGCTTTTGAAGGGTGGGAAGAATGCCGTCTTCCAGATGAGGCGGAAGAAGAAGAAGAGGATGAAGATGACGAAGAAGGGCTCAAATCTCTTTTCAGCCCCAGTTCATCTTTCAGTGAGCTGAAAAGCTCATCGTGTCTTTGGATTTGCTGCTCCTCAAACGTTTTCCCTCTTCCATTTGCAGCTCCCGGAGCCTGACTTTGGCCTTGGCCCAATCCCAGAAGAAGACTCGTTGTGCTGCTTTGTGCCTGGCATACTTTCGACCACTCCACCGAACTCCGAGACTTCTTGGAATTCTGATGCGGCACCGACTGCGAGCTTGATGACACCGTTGTCGATGTGGGAGGCTGCATGGTCTTGGAGGATGACAAGGATGCACTTCCGAGTCTTTTCTCACCAACTCCCTCCGTTCCGCCCCCCTCGGGTCCGGTATTTAGGCTTTCGTTAAAAAACTGGGACTCTGTCGTGGCTGAGCTGGTCGGTGTTTGCATGTTGTTGTTGACACTGCTGCCTTTGGGGATCCCCACCAAGTGGCTCTGGTTTGAATGGCTGGTTAGCAGGTCTTTCATTTCTTCATAGGAGCCAAGTGTGTTCTGGACCCGACTTGCCAACGCATCTCCTTTATTCGTCTGAAAGTAAGGCAGAAGAGACAGGAGGGAAGAAAAGTGACAGACAGGAGTATTAATTACGTTTCCATCCATCCATTTTATTTCTAAGCATCTGATGAAAGGCCTCTTTACTCATTCAGAGAGGAACAGGAAGAGATGAATTGGTTGACCACTGATCAGGCACCCAAGCAAGATGATTAATTAAACCAGTGCCATCCTTAAGAGGGTCCGGTCCAGGTTGGAGCAGTAAAACTAATGGAGCAGGAATCATTATTAGCCTGACCTCAGGTTCTCCAGCAATCATCGCTTAGAGGACAGTCAGGCTTCCACTGATTTATGATCCAAAAGCCCCTACAGCTGCGGTTATGTGCTCAGCTCAGATGTACCCCAGGATAGTTAAGAGTTTTTGACAGATTATTTTATGACGAAACTCCCTAGTTTCATCATCTGCCATTTCAGCTGCAGATTCGTTTAGAAAAGGCAGCGACTTAAAGAGCAGTAGCTGTTCTCTGATGTGTCTTTTCAACTGCGTATTGCAAAGAGTCATCATCAGCCAGAAGTGAGCACAGCTAGAGTTAATAATTTAATGAAGACATGAAATGGCAGACAAAATATGTGGTAGTGATATAAAATAATGATGCTCTTGTCAATCTCTGGTTATATGCTCAACAAGTATAAAAATGCAGCTAAGAGTATAAGGCTCACTAAGGGACTAAGACTGTTTCATTATCAATTACAACCAAATACAATTCATTGTATTTCCAGGTGATCATAAATTAAAGATGACATGAAGTTATTTGTACTGTAAATTCTCTAGCGATTAAAAATAATGGTTGTGTTTTCTGTAGGTTTTGTTGCTGTCAACAATCTAATACAGTAATAATATAGGCAATGAACTACAGAGAGGTCTAATTGCTGAATTCTACAGTCATGTGTGTGTGTGTGTGTGTGTGTGTGTGTGTGTGTGTGTGTGTGTGTGTGTGTGTGTGTGTGTGTGTGTGTGTGTGTGTGTGTGTGTGTGTGTGTGTTTGTGTGTGTGAGCTGTAAACACAAGCTTGCAAATTATCCCCACAATTGCATTTGCTCTAACTGAATACAATTTAACCATGATTGCATGATAATTGTTACTATTACTATTGCCCATTCAATGTAATAGATGCTAAAAGTCATGGACTATTGAACTACCAGTTAGCTGTACACTCGTTACTTCATTATTCATTTCCTGCACTATTTTAATTTAATGTACTCAGAGATAACACATTTGAGGTCAGTCTGAACCCTCCAAATTGACAATACTCTCTTAATGCTTTAGATTGAAATTATTTTATGTGGGCCCTGTGTAGGTTAAAGTGATGTATAGCGCAAGTAAAAAGAAAACGTGTTAGCTTGAGCTAATCAATAAGCAAATGAGCATAATAAATTGGAAACAAAGTTGCTTAGAGCTGATTGAAGATATCAGCACTGAGGAAGAAGAAAGTAGATCTGAGTAAGGGACTGAGTGGCAATTTGAAATGAATTTACAATGACTGTCATTATTCTCACTTAAACCAAACAAGAAAAAGACAGTAAGTAACAGATTTCAATTTTAGAATCAGTCCGATACCAAGTAAATGCACAGGCGTTATACAGTGGTACCTTGTTTTTCGTATCATTTGGTATTTGATGGACATCTTTGTTAAAACTTTGCCCTGTTTTCATTATCGAACAGCCAAGAACTAATTGGGCTGCCAGGAGGCCTGCCGTAACCGCTTATCACCATGCGGTATGCTGGCACCTGCAGTTGAACATATACAGTCGCGATCCAAAGTTTACATACACTTGTAAAGAACATAATGTCATGGCTGTCTTGAGTTTCCAATAATTTTTACAACTCTTACATTTTGTGACAGAGTGATTGGAGCACATACTTTTTGGTCACAAAAAACATTCATGAAGTTTGGTTCTTTTATGAATTTATTATGGGTCTACTGAAAATGTGACCAAATATGCTGGGTCAAAAGTATACATGGCAAATTTCACTGCAATAAGGCACTTTTGCCCTAACCACGACCCATCAGGAGCAAGGGTGAAGTGTCTTGCTCAAGGACACAACGGACGTGACTAGGTTGGTAGAAGGTGGGGATCGGCCACTCTCCCAACCGCGCCACGCCGTCCCCAGTGGTACCCCAGTTTTCGTACGCCCTACATTTTGTATGATTAAATTTTCAACAAAATGTATGTAAACAATTTCAAATAGTGTCTCGGTTATCTTACACCCGGATATTAAACTATTGTGTACACCTGCATATCATTCTGTGCAATTAGGTGCCCAGACAACGAATGTCATTTGTTCGGGATTCAGTCTTTGAGCTTTTTTATTGGGTAAAGCTGAACAATAAACAACCATGGGGGCCTAAGAAAGTTGTGAGTGCCAAGACTTAAAAGACAAGATGACATAAAGAAGGTGAGAAACTCAAGAAAATCGTAGCAAAGTACGAAGATGGTGTCCATGTGGCTCTCACCTGCTTTCCTCCATGTCCTCCCTCTCCTACAATAAAACGTGATGCTGAGTGTTCATTTATTAATTTGATTCATCACTTATCTATATGTTGCTTAGTTTTTGCATGTTAAATTATAGTTATTTTCTATTTGTGTATGCTGAGTGTCTGGAATGAACTAGAGCTGCAGGTATCGATTATTTCAATAATCAGGTAATCTTTAAATGAGTTTGTTGGATTAGTGTTCGATAAAATATACTTCATAACGTCGATGCATAATTTAGGGAAAATAGTAGAACTAAACATCGATTTTTCTATTTTCCATAAGTAAAGTGGTATTATATTTCTGAGACTCAAAGCGCTTTACATTGTGAAACCCATTATCAACCATTAGGCCACATTTAAACCAGTGTGATTGGCACTGGGAGCAAAGTTCAAGTGTCTTGTCCTTGGGCAAGACACTTGAACTTTGCTCCCAGTGCCAACCTGCTTGAGCCACACCGCCCACTTTTATTTGTAATGAATGCAAATCATCAACATTGAATTTGCCCTGTTCACACGTGTGCATTGATAACAATCGCAATAAAAAAAACGTTACAATTGGACCAATTGAACTTACAGTATTTTTAATGAAAAAAGTACTTTGTTTTTTAGTATTTGGTCTTTGTCTGACATTTTGGAACTTGAATGAGGTACCACTGTAGGTTTTAAAGATCATTGGATAATATTGTGCCTGTTACAGCCCTGACCTTGTGGGAGAATCTTAGTGATCAGGCCTGCTTGGTCGCCTCCTCTAACTCATGTTTGCAAGAAGGAGCTCTGTGTTCCTGCCAGTTTGGTTGCCATTCTCTTTCTCTCCCTCTTTTGGTTTGGAGGTTCTACACTTGCATCTCGATTTCTTGATTGGAGGGAAGAAATATCAGCAGGGAGCTCCAGGACCCTACTCTTTGCTCTGTTCTCCTCTGCTTAATGCGGTCCTACTACGTCCAGCCTTGTTTTTACACATCCTGTCACGGCGTAAGCGCATGCCGCTGTGCACTCCTCAAGGAGTCCCGCGTAGCGCGCCTAGGGACACGCCCACGGGCGCTCATCTCCTGCACGTGTCACTCCGGCGGCAGCAAGCAACTGCTTTCCATCAGCACTCAACGCACTTGGCGCTAATGAGAGGTCCTGCCTTCATAAGCCTGCTCAACCTGCTATCCGGCGCCAGAACGTAATTCATCTGTTGGAGTACCGTAAGCGATCATCGTGCTCCATGCAATCTTGCTCTTTGCTCTCTGTGTTTTCTTCCCCGTGTTTGATTAGTCTCGTGTCTTCCTTGTCGTCCTTCCTGCAGTCTGCCTTCATTACACGTGACGAGCTGTGCGTCTTGTCTTCCTCGTTGTTCCCCTCTGGATTCCGGACGGCCTCCCTTGATCCTCGACCTCCCGAACCTTTTGACACCTCGCTATGCCCCCCGACAACATGCCTGTGTCACGGACATTCGAGTCTGCCTTTCTCCTCCAGGATTTCCGCCTCTCGCTCAACGTTTACGGTAACACTCAACAGTTAATTCCAACACATAGTCACACACCATACACCCTTTTGGATTTAGTCACACTCCATACCCTTGTTTATTATATTTCTTGTTTGTTATTATATATATATATATATATATATATATATATATATATATATATATATATATATATATATATATAATATATATATATATATATATATATATAAATATATATATATATATTTATATATATATATATATATATATATATATATATATATATATATATATATATATAAATAAATCATAGTGTTAAATACTACGCCCCTGTTGTCTGTGCCGTCTACCCCTCTCGTACACAACACAGCCGCCGTTTTTTTGCATTTATGTTAGCTTTTACTTTTTTTTGCTATTTTAAACATTATTTTTGCACGTTTTACTTCATTTTCGACTCCCCTTTGTCGTTGCGCGACAGACTAACCCGTAAGAGTGAAAAAAGAAAACATTTCACAAAACCAGAAAAATAACCATTATTTCCACATATTTTCTACTCGGATCATTTCAGCAGATGCAATGTTTGATATATACACACTTGCACTACACACACAGTCGCGAACTAAAGTTAGATTGTGAATAAATTAGCTCGTCTCCGCTCCATCTCGAGCTCATGAATAAAAGATCTGGTCACTGAAGAGGACGAGAAAACACATTTACAAAGAGGCAAAATGGAAAACAGGGAAAAGGGTGAATACCTGTGTGTGTGTGTGTGTGTGTGTGTGTGTGTGTGTGTGTGTGTGTGTGTGTGTGTGTGTGTGTGTGTGTGTGTGTGTGTGTGTGTGTGTGTGTGTGTGTGTGTGTAAGAGAGAGAGAAAGAGGGAGAGAGAGAGAGAGAGAGAGAGAGAGAGAGAGAGAGAGAGAGAGAGAGAGAGAGGAGAGAGAGAGAGAGAGAGAGTAAAAAGCTTACCCCAAAAAACTGCTAACAACATGACAGTCTTTAACAAGATTAGTGAGGGGATTAGTTAATAGCTGACATGGAGAAAGGCAATGAGAAGACAGAGTGACAGACTCCTGACTGATATAAATGGTGGGAAAAAATGAAAACGAGATTGAGAAGTTCTCTTTAAATCCCACGCGATAAGAAAAAGATATACATCTGTAAAGTTGACCAAACAGTGAGGCAAAAAAATCTGCCGTGAGATTGAAGAGGACTTCTGATTGTACGTGTTTGTAAAGCAACACCTTGAGTGAAAATGGAAATCTTTGGTGAGGCAAATAAATCAGCAAAGCCAAGCAGCAGCCTGTGCCAGAGCTATTTGTCATGGGCTGCAGGAGTGAGCGCTAAAGCAAAGCCATGTATGGAGGAAGAACACAGGGGGAGGCTGCAATATGAAGTAAATAAACATGGACTCCTGAGGATGATGAAGTCAGCTCTTTGGCTGCCAGGCGGATAAAATGTCCCATCAATCAAGCGGTATCTTAAAGGCTACTAATGACCAAATGATTAGATACACTTGCACACACTGATGACTTCTACCACAACAATTGTCATAGAAAATAGATTAGTTTCATTGGGATAAATATCACAATACCCTTTGGTCAATACAGATGACTAATACGGTTTGATTAAAAATAAGCACAAAACTGTCATCACGGGAATTAACACAACTACATTGGATTCTTGATACAACAAAACGGAACTGTTTCTGGTCATAATCATTCCTGCTGGGGTCGGGCAATATGGCCTGAAATCTATATTGCAATATATATTGAAGCCTTGTGTGATTATGATGCATACCACAATGTATTAGTAGTAAACACATATATAATAATGTAACAATTTCAAATGGGTTACAAAAGCTTGTATTTTAGCTGCTGACGTATGCAGTAAAATATTGCATAATTTCCAGTTGCATTATTTTCACAAAACTATCATTAATCTCCAAGCAGGCACAAGACATTAAAACAAAGACGAGAATGTGTTCAATTAGGTCTTTCTTGACGTTGAGCAACTTAAACATAACGTTGAAACAACATGCTTTTTGACAACATTTAATCAATGTTGAGTTCTGACATTGATATGAAACATTGAAACTTTGTCATTTCCCAACCAATATTCTACAACCCAAATACAACGTTGAAACAACAGGCTTTTTGACAACCTTTATTCAGTGTCAGGTTGTGATGTTGATTTAAACATTAAAATTTGGTAATTTCCCAACCAATATTCTACAACACAAATACAACGTTGAAACAACGTGCTTTTTGACGACCTTTATTCACTGTCAGCTTGTGACGTTGATTTGACCATTGAAATTTGGTCATTTCCCAACCAACAACGTGGATCCAACGTTAGACATCAACATTGTCTTTATTTGCAAATACAACTATTTTGCAATGTTGTTTCAAAGTCAATTTGAAAGGATATATATGTTTAATCAACGTTGTATCAATGTCTTGTGTCTGCTGGGCTAGTCGCTAAAGTACTATTAATATCTGGTTACTTTCTGTTTTAACATGTTTCTATTTACACTTGTGTTAAACTGTTATAAACACTTATTCTTCTGTTGTTTGGACCCTTTACATTAGTTTGGGCGATAAGAGGAATGTGGGTATTGATACATATTATCTAGACCACAAGGAAGTGTTTTAAATGTACATTAGAGTCATCATAGATCTACTTTAAATATATATTTTGTTAGGTTTCTGCTAAAAGGAGATCAGAACAAGTTGGAGTACTGTCCAACCAACGATATGGTTATATACTAACTAAACCTGTTATACGAAACTGATGTTTATGTATGAAATATTTGTTTGTTTGGCATATTATTTGTACAATATACATGTTTATGAAATAGATTATTTTCGAAAGTGAGAAAGCGGGGGTGTTGAGATTTGTGCTCTCATTCCATTTGTTATTCAAGTTTATTATTCTTCGGTCAATGGTCAACAAAATAAACAAACAGTTGTACATTCATAAATTGAAAATGAAAATGTTGCAGACCGAAAGGGTTTGGGCTGAAGTTGAACACTTATTGCGCCTAACCCTATAAACAATGTCAAGTACAAAATAAACTTCCGAAAATTATTAAATGTCCTTTGTACAACATATTATAAATACACATTATACATAACATAAACACAGTTCAATTATATACACAGTAAAGGCATGTGAAATATCCTTGTACACATGTTAAACCTTTGTACCAATTTATATACTATATACAAACAATTATACTTCCATTATTATTTATATCCCACATTTAGTATTTGAATTAACATTGATCATAGTATTAACTACTGTGTTGATTCAAGAGTGATATATTTTTTCAAGACATTAGTCTTAAAGTGTTTTTTAAATGTGTGAATGGAACTGGAACATTTTAAGGAATTATCCAAGCTGTTCCAAAGTTGAACCCCCTGACAGAAACACATCTACTTTTTAAGCTTGTTCTTATCTTAGCTTTCTGGAAGACAGCTGAAACTCTGAGGTCATAGGGATTCTCTCTGGGTTCAAACCTCTCCTGTAGACATCCAGGCAGCATGTGGTTATGAGCTTTGTACGTCACAATAGCAGTGTTGAGATCAACAAGATTGTGCAGTTTTAATGTTTTTAATTTAATAAACAGAGCATTGGTATGGTCATGATAATCTGCATAATTTACAATTCTAATCGCTTTCTTTTGAAGTAAGAATATAGATTTAATGTTTGTTTTGTAATTGTTACCCCAGATTTCGACACAATAATTAAGATAAGGGAGTACAAAAGAATTATATAACATGATAAGAGCCTTTTGATTTACGGAGTTTTTGATTTTATGTAACATGGCAATATTTTTTGCCATCTTTGTCTTAAGTATATTTATGTGCAGTTTCCAATTTAATTTATCATCTATATGGATTCCCAAAAATGTTGTTGAATACACCCTTTCTATCTCCATATCATCAATTCTTATACACTGTTTGTTATTTTTCCTATTTCCAAAAATTATATATTTTGTTTTATTTAGGTTGGTTGATAGTTTTTTGGCATCAAACCATTGCTTTAGTATGTGGAGTTCACTCTCTACAGTCCCTAAGAGTTGGCCAAGGTCTTGCCCAGAACAGTACAGACTTGTATCATCAGCAAAGAGAATACAGTTGAGTTTTTTAAAGATTTTACAGATATAATTAATGTACAATAAAAACAATTTTGGTCCCAGTACAGAACCTTGGGGTACTCCATGTGTTATAATCTTTTTATCTGAATCTACATTATTCATATGCACGTACTGTTCTCTGCCACCAAGATAACTCTTCAACCAGTCATGAGCAAGACCTCTAAAACCATATCTCTGCATTTTGTTTAAAAGCAATGTATGATCGATGGTGTCAAAGGCCTTGCTCAGGTGAATAAAAACGCCAACAGCAAACTCCCTCTTATCAATTGCAGTGGTTACCTCCTCAACTAGTTCCATCACTGCCATGGAAGTGGACCTGTTTGGTCGAAAACCATATTGGTGTTCACTTAGCAAGTGATGCTTATCAATAAAACTGTCTAATCTTGACACAAATAATTTTTCAAGGATTTTTGAAAATTGTGAGAGTATAGAAATAGGCCTATAGTTGGTGAACTGATGCTTATCTCCACTTTTGAAGATGGGAATAACTTTTGCCGTTTTCATTTTCTTTGGGAAAACACCTTTTATAAAAGAAATATTACATACATAAGTGAAGGGAACAGCTATAAAATCAACAATTTCCTTGATCAGAGAAAAGTCCAAGTCACAGCAGTCTGTTGACTTCTTGTTTTTCTGAGAATTTACAATTTCTGTGATTTCCCTTTCATGAACGGGGGAAAATAAAAAACGATTCTAAGTTGCTTTGAATGGTATGTTCATTAAATTTGACACTGTTTTCGGGTTGTACAATGTATTCGCTAAATTAGGTACAACATTCACAAAGAAGGTGTTAAAAGCATCCGTTATTTCCTTAGGGTCATTTATAATTTGATTATTTTCTATGAAATAGCTTGGATGTTCCTTATTTGTCATGTTTTTTTTAATGATACCATTCAAAACTTTCCACGTACCCTGGATGCTATTTTTATGTTGTTCTAGTAGGTTACAGTAATATGTTCTTTTTCTGTGCTTTATTATTTGTGTTAACTTATTTTTGTACGTTTTATATTTGTGTTCAGTTTCTTTGGTTCTGTGCTTTAAATGTCTTCTGTAAAGATAATTTTTCTTTTTGCAGGACTTCAATAGTCCCTTTGTGATCCACGGTTTGTCCTTAACAGTGCTGTCCTTAATGTAATGTTTTTTCATTGGACAGTGCTTATCATACAGTGTTATGAAAATGTTGAGAAAATGTTCATATGCCTCATCCGGGTCTATGAACTTATTGACATCATTACTCTGAGTACAGTGGAATGAACCCCTCATTATACAAATTTGTAAATTTACAAACCACAGACCGAATAAAAATATGCTTTGTTGTATGAACCTTGTACCAGTGTACAAACTGATACACAGCACATTTGTGGGCAGGTTCAGCGATCTCTGTCAACTAATTGCTACTTTTTTGCTTTTCAAGTGTTTTAGCCTGTTTACAGCATTTTTATAGCTTTGCTAGCTCAACATGTGTCCAAAGAAAGCAATGGTCAAGCGATGTGTAGTTTTTACATTCAGGAAGTATCCACAGCGTTGTCGACAGTGCCTTCCCCCTCCTTCTCTCCCTCCCACTTCCTTCGGCTGAATGCCAGAAGATTAACCGACAAAAAAAATGGAAATTTGTGAATTTCATGAAATTGTTTTTGCTCAGGTTGTACCTGATAATCGATATATTGCATTCGCTAATTAATAGGTTCATTGATTCAGGTAACAATTGCTCCAGAAAAAATGACGCAACTCATTTAAGATTGTTCATGCTGCTTTTTTTCACACACTGATATTTGTAAAACTCTCTGTGCAGCACATCACTTGCATTCATTGTTTTGGAACTATGTTCAACTGTATCGACCCTTTTCCAATAAAATGCTACTTTATTATTTTCAAGCCTTAACCAGTGTTACAGTGATGACTGCAATTTCTGATGAAATGCTTGTCTACTGTGATATTTTCAATCGTAGGATAGAAGTTAAATAAATGTATCATTGGTATTTTTCTAATTGTTTATTTTAACATTTTCTTGAGTGAATTCTGCAGAATGTACACATTTCCATAGCAGATACCAGAGGTGAGATGGCACGATTAAGCAATCCTTCATAAACGTGGTTGGATAGCGCATGTCAGGTTCTGTTTGTCAGCATGCCATTATTAAAATGTTTGCAGAAACATTTATCATGACTTTCTTTAGAGTGTGTAATGTTTGACATTATAAGTCTCGCTAATCAGACAATGAAATGCAGAGAAAGCCAATCAATGAGCTTGTGGGCGGTCTGAAGGGACAAGCTTCAGTCTGAGCGGCTGTTATTTATCTATATATTTATTTGTGGAAATTAAAGTGTGCAGGGGACGAAAATGTCCTTTTAAAAAAGTGCATGTGACATGTCTCCCCTGACCCTCCAAATTACATCCATGAGTCAGTGCCTCACCAGCCATGAACCTCACCACACGTCACTGGCATACACTCATCAGCAGACCTCACCTCAGCACCATTAATAACTTGAAAACAATTAGTCGCATCCTGCCGGCACTCTCAATATCACATTAACCTCTTGTGTGCTGCCCTTGCACATGAATTTGAAGCCATTTCTTACAGTGTGCTACCAATCTTGTGTCTATTTTTGTTGTGTGACACTCAAACACTTCCCCGCACAATTCAAAGCCAGCCTGTCCCAAAGTCCACACACTTGGTTGAAATGGCAATAGCTGCAGGTAGCGGACAAGTTTGGGGTGGCAAATGTAAATATTCAGTCAGAATGTTCAGTTCAGTTCAGTTCAGTTTCAGTTTATTTGGAACAAGCATACGATACAATGTAATGCATCACATGTTGCCAGTTGTTTCATTACAGCACGTCCGAAAAGGAAAATAGCAATTTTATCCAATGTCCTTGTTCTCTGTAACAGAACAGTGAACAAATAAATAATATAACATAGTAAGTAAACAAATATTAAATACATAAATAATCTTTGTCTCAATAAAAAAAAAAAAAAATACAATTAAAATAAAGGGTTCAAGATATTCATCATAATTCTTGTTCTGTGTACTTTGTGAACACTTATAGTTTGAAAATTCTCTTAAACTGAATCATATTGGTGCTTTGTTTGATTTATTTGGTTAATCCGTTTCATAATTTAATTCCACATACTAATATACTAAAGGTTTTAAGTGTTGTACGAACACACAAATGTTTTAAATTAGATTTTCCTGTAAGGTTATATTTCTCCTCTTTTGTTGAGAAGAATTGTTGTACATTCTTGGGTAGCAGGTTATAGTTTGTTTTGTACATTATTTTAGCTGTTTGCAAATGCACCAAATTGTTCAATTTCAATAATTGTGATGTATTAAATAAAGGGTTTGTATGTTCAAACAACACGTGTTCACAAAGTACATAGATCAATAATTATGATGAACATCTTGAACCTTTATATTTTTTTACTTGCAATGTACGGAATATGTACTTCACTGTGCAACCTACTAATAAAAGTCTCAATCTCAATCAATCAATCAATCAAACTTACTATGGTATATTATGTATTTATTATGTATTTATTAACTGTTCTGTTACAGAGAACATGGAAATGGGCTAAAATTGCCATGGTATGAAAAGGGGTAGGATTAAATAAGTTCAGCTTCTTCCTATTCCTTTTCGGACGTGCTGTAATGAAACAACTAAAAATATGTGACGCATTACATTGTTTCGTATGCATGTTTGAAATAAACTGAAACTGAACTGAAACTGAACCGAACACTTTTCTAGCATATTTTCCACATTTAGCTCACTTTTCTGAAATTGAACTTACTTTTCTCACATTTAACACACTTTTCTCTCATTTCATCACATTTAGGTTCAAATTAAATGTTGAATCTAAATGTTAAAACTAAATATTCCATCCAAATAAAATTATTGAATCTAAATCTAAACGTAAATGTTAAATATAAAGACAAATGTTAATGTGGTTGAGTGTCTTGGTTTTTTTTAACTGTGTCTTTTTGTCTGACATTTAAGATTTAGATTTAGATTTGACATTTAGAATTACATTTACATTAATATTTAACATTTGTATATAACATTTACAGTCAACATTTAATTTAAACTTAAATGTGATGGAAATGAACTAAATGTTAGAAAAGGGTGTTAAATGTGAGAAATATGTGACTAAAAAGTGTGACTAAATGTTTACATTCGACACTCCATAGGCAGAGACAAACGTGCAGCATTTAAAACTAGGGTCGCATCAATTCGTCGACATTGTCCTCAAATACAATACAAATAATAAAAATTGTCACGACAACTAAATTTAGTTGTCGACACAGTTGTGACGTCATCACTCGTGTTTTTCCCGGAGGACGCGAGTCAGCACCGCCACTCGCATCAACATCGTGGGTGAAAACATGAAAAGTGTAGGAATATTTCTTTTTCTTGTAAAAATATGAATACCTTGCTCATTTTTGCAAAGCATATATTGTCTTTATGACACTATGTCTGTGATACGGGAGCATTAAAAGCGAAAGAATGTCGGACATCTGAAGGACGCGGTCTCAACTCAATAAGATAGTTAACTTGAACCTTGCTAGTTAGCTAATAATTGTGTAGGCAAAGTTGTGTGAAAAAATAGATTTAGCTATCATTTTAGCCAAAGTACGCCAGCTAAACTTTGTCTAAACCAGGGGTGTCAAACTCATTTTAGAACGAGGGCCACATGGAGAAAAATGTACTCCCAAGTAGGCCGGACTGGTAAAATCTTGGCACGATAACTTAAAAATAAAGACAACTTCAGATTGTTTTCTTAATTGTTTAAAAAATAGAACGAGCACATTCTGAAAATGTACAAAGCATAATGTTGTTGTTGTTTTTTTAAAACTTTCATGTTGTGGTTAGTAGTATTCTACCTTTATTTGTCGTTATTTATACTTTCTGAATAAATTATGTGATAATGTTCATCAGTCAACTCATTGGTGTTAATTTTCAATCTATCAAGATAAAAAAATTTATAACAAAATCAAATTACAGTATGTTATTTATGTAGTTTGCTCATTTTCCGTGGTTTATTTTTTTTTACATATGTAGCATCATCTACAAAGATACAGTAATTGCTATTGGGACATCTAGTGGACACATTAAGAACAGCAGTTTCTTTCATTAAAAAAATTCGGCTCATTTTTTTACGCAGCAAACTCATCCCGTGGGCCGGATAAAACCTGTTCGCCGGCCTGATCCGGCCCACGGGCCGTACGTTTGACACCCCTGGTCTAAACCAAAACAAGTCTTTTTCAAGCAGCGTCATTTTACAATGCAATGAAAAAAGGGACAATAGCAAACGCAATCGCACACGCACAAACAATTATACTAACATATGCTTTGAGTCTAGTGCTAAAAATGCCAGGTGTTAATCAATAATCAATAATATTTCAGTGTGCAGCTTCTTAAACACATCACAAAATGCTTGTTTCTTTTTTGAGCAAGTTAGTTGCGTTGTTTTATTGTTTGTTGTTATTGCTATTTTAACTGTCCTTTTTTTTTTTTTACATAAAAACATCTACTAGTTTTATTTTGCACTTTTCCTGTCCTTACTTTTGAATGGACATAAGTTTAATAGTTAATAAAAAAAAATGTAAAAGCCTAATGAGCAGCACAGTTACAGTATGAATAAATATTTATGATAGAATTAGTCATCTTTGTTATTAGTCGGCAACAATCTTTCAAGCTGAATTTCAAAGTCGATGGCTAAATTAGACTGAAAATGTGTACGCTTTATAATTCGACAAGTCGACTAATCGTTAAGATAGTCGATGAATAGTCCACTTTCGAAATGCTGCAAATGAAAACTTCTGTAATCACACAACATTGCAGGATCAAAAACAAATAAAAAGTTATTGGATCATTTCTGTTTGCCCCTGTCAGACACTTAGCAAGTGAAGTGTTAAGCCGCAGAGAATGAGAGTTAAATCATCTAAATCTGTTTCATACACAAGAGGACAGCGGGTGGCCTTGAATGCATGAGGAGATCCCAAAAGAATCAACACAAAAAGAGTACAACTAGAGACAAGTTTATAGTCTCAATGGCTTTTGCAGAGACCCGTCTGCTTCAGGGTATAATAGTTGGCCTCAAGGGAGAACATAAAGAAAATATTAGCTCATGATGGCCCACCTTATGGCCATTATTGCTTTTATCACTGACACAATGAGAATCTAAGAGCAATGTGGTGCACTGAAATATATAAAAAGTTAAGGATAATCCGGGTTTTGCAGTAAAAAACTCCTTTCAGTTGATTGCTGGATCACAAGGCAGAGCTGCTTGTTAAGAGTGGCCCATCTTTACTAGTTAAGCTCCTAAAATCATTCCATTCACCGAAATAAAAAGATGATTTCCAACTGCAAAGTTCAGTCAAATCTCCTATAAAAAGGTGTTGAGGAAATGGCAGTGAACTGATTTATTTGACTTTATTTCCTAATTTAGCAACTTCTGCTTTACATTTTAAATTTGGCCAAAGTAAATGTTTCAAGGTTAGATAAAACACACCATTCTTTTGCCCAATGGGATTTTAACCTGATGTTTGTTAAAATGACAGATCACTCTAAATCACACGTGTCAAACTCAAGGCCCGGGAGCCAGATGTGGCCCGCCGCTTCACTTTATTTGGCCCTCGAAAGCCTGGAAATAATATGTATGAAAGTACTGTTACTTTTCTTACTAAATTTATATATTTTTTCTATTTTGGGAGAAAAAAAAAAGATGTACTCCATGTAATCGCAAATGATGTTAACTTAAATATTGTCTAATTATGCAAAAATATATAATCAAACATTCAAACCATTTTTTTAATAGAAATAAATACTAATAATATTGATTTCAAAGCAAGTTATTGTGCAATGTAAAAGTAGCAATATATTTCATGAGGCTCTGTCAGAGGTGACTGTTATATTCCTCTGCGCAGGAGCACTTTCAGTAAGTGGGCCTGGTCAGTAAGGAGTGCAAATGTGTGGAACTCAGTACCTGAGGAGGTTAAACTGGTCACAATTTATAAGGCCTTCACAAAAATTTTTTAAATTTGGCTTATCAACGCCTACAGCTGCCAGCACTAAAATATGAGTCAGTTTTGATGCTAAGATAAATGTCATGTTGTATTTTTTTTAAAAATCATATTGTATATGTATTGTGTGATTGTTTTCCTTTTTCTCTCTCTTTATTTTCTTTTTCTATTAAATTGTAATTTTACTACTTTTTTTTACATCATGGCCAGGGGACTACAGATGAAAACTAGCCTTCTGGCTAATTCTGGCTTTTTTAACCATGTGTAGTCATGTGTTTTATGAAATTGCATTGACCCCTTTGAAATAAATTAATCTAATCTAATGGTAAAATTGTGAAATTTACTGTGGTTTTTACAGCATTTTTCTCTAAATGAAAAAAACAGTACTTTTTTTTTTTTACTGTAATAAACTGCGGTGACGGCGTGGCACAATTGGGAGAGTGACCATGCCAGCAACCTGAGGGTTCCTGGTTCGATCCCCACCTTCTACCAACCTCCGTTGTGTCCTTGGGCAAGACACTTCACCCTTGCTCCTGATGGCTTCGTGGTTAGGGCCTTGCATGGCAGCTCCCGCCGTCAGTGTGTGAATGTGTGTGTGAATGTGCTTTGAGTACCTTGAAGGTAGAAAAGCGCTATACAAGTATAACCCATTTACCATTTATTCTTACGACTTCTAGAATGTAATGACGCAATTATGCACGTACGTTAGGGGTGTAACGGTACGTGTATTTGTATTGAACCGTTTCGGTACGGGGGTTTCGGTTCGGTTCGGAGGTGTACCGAACGAGTTTCCACACGAACATATTAAGTAGCCTTCTGCCTCTGTCTCTGTCAGGACTCTACACAGCACCCAGCATTGTCCCACCCACACAACCATCTGATTGGTTACAAACAGAGCGGTAACAGCCAATCAGCAGTGCATATTCAGAGCGCATGTAGTCAGTGCTTAGCGTTTAGCAGGTAAGCATCAGGCAGCGGACTCTCCCCAAATTATAATAAACACCTCCCAGTCAACTACTAGTAACATCACTATGAGCCCGTTGACCTTCTAGAAACATAAAGGGCAGCTCAGCTCGCTCGCAGTCCTGGCTTGAGGTGAAGGCTAATTTGCTTTCAGTGTAACGTTAGCTCATTTTGCTTTGTGTTGTGTGTGTGTGTGTGTGTGTGTGTGTGTGTGTGTGTGTGTGTGTGTGTGTGTGTGTGTGTGTGTGTGTGTGTGTGTGTGTGTGTGTGTGTGTGTGTGTGTGTGTGTGTGTGTGTGTGTGTTACAGACAGCAAAGCCCTGTCTGTCTGTTATTTCACTTTACCTTTTTCTGTGTTGATTGAGCTGTGTTGAAGCAGCAAAAAAGGACATTATGTTAAATGGAGAGTTTCTGTCTCTGACAGTTGATATAATAATGTAACTGCATCATTAAGCCTGCATGAACTCCATGGTGTTCAGGGATGAATAGTCTCTCCTATTGCTATTGTACCATTTTTTCAGCTATAGTTACATTAATCATTAGTAATGCAGCAGCCTAGTTTTGAATGGCAGGGTGCCTGCTATCACATGTTGATAAAAATATAACATTTACATAATAAAACTCAACTACAGGCTTCCCAATTGCTGTAATAAATTAAGCATGATGAGTTGACTTGAAACTGTTTAATGTTGCACTTTTTATATGTAGAAGAAAAGTTTTGTCATTTTATTTAATCTGAGCAACAACTTGAGGCAGTTTAATGTTGATTAACGTGGGCAGAATTATTATAGTGTTCCCAATGTTAAAAGGATAAAGCCATTGTTTACAAATAACCCAAAAATTAATATTTTGTTGTTTTCTTACTGTACCGAAAATGAACCAAACCGTGACCTCTAAACCGAGGTACGTACCGAACCGAAATTTTTGTGTACCGTTACACCCCTAACGTACGTAGCATGTGCTTTAACGTTTGGTGTTGTCGATGATAGCGAATTAACATAACTGCAAATTGTTCGTTGGTCCTTCTTGGACTGCGTTTGTATGTGTGCACACGCTCCCTGCGTAAACACCAATCATTTTATTCGGGCCGGTAATTTTTTTATCATTCAAACTTAGTAATTGTGAAAAATATAGACAATTGTAAAACAAATGTGTGCTGTTAAACCACTCATGGTAACATATGCTAACCAATAGTGTTTTTGTTATATTTTTTGCTCTGAAAAATGTTACTGTGAGGAAGTTGCAAACAGTATAGAGAAAATGAAAATGCAGTTTATTGATAATGAAGGTGATTGTTATTCATTTAGGGAGTTGCTCCACACTGCGCAAGGAGACACATAATTAGCTGCTGACCACTTATCAGCTGAAGCACCAAAAATGAATAGTGTCAGTCAGAATGGATTGGCGGCCTATCAATAGACACATCCTAGATTTTAAACCCCGAAAACCATTTAATTTAGCGCGAATAACATTTTGCCAGTAGGTTAGGTAAGAAAAACAAATAACATGTCACAATATAATTTTCTTATTTTCATGATAAAAAAGTGTGGTTTTAGTGGAAGTCGCCCCCGACAGACTCTTTGCATAAGACGGTTCCAAATCGATTCCAGCACATTGTTTCATAGGAATAGAACGTGTGTTCACTAGTATCCAACAGTGAAAAATTACAGTTTTTTTTTATTTACTGTAAAAAAACTAATGTCAATTTTACAAGGAAATTCTGGCAACTGAGCTGCCTTTTTTTAACCACAAAAACAGCACTACTGTTTGTCCATCTACAGTAATATAAACTACATTTTGAGGTGAAATTATTGCAGCTTACCATATTTTTGTTACATTTTAGTCCAAAAAAAAAATCTACTAATAAAATGCATAAAAAAAGGTGTAATAATAGTATTCACTGTTAGAAGCGGCCCTCTGGGGCCAAACATAACTGCGATGTGGCCCTCAGTGAAAACGACTTTGACCCCTCTGCTCTAAATCAATGTTGCTGGTTCATATTAGATACATTTAGACCCAAAATTATTTATCTCACTCTAAATTAAATAAAAAAATTTACAAATCCGGTGGAGCATTGGTTAGCGCTAGTGCCTCCGAGTGAGAAGGTCCTGTGTTCGATTCCCAGGCCGATCCCAGCACATTGTTTCATAGGAATAGAACTTGTGTTCACTAGTATCCGACAGTGAAAAATTGAATTTTTTTAAATTTACAGTAAAAAAACTAATGTACATTTTACAAGGAAATTCTGGCAACTGGGCTGCCTTTTTTTAACCACAAAAACAGCACTACTGTTTGTCCATCTACAGTAATATAAACTACATTTTGAGGTGAAATTATAGCAGCTTACCATATTTTTGTTACATTTTAGTCCAAAAAAAAATCTACTAATAAAATGCATAAAAAAAGGTGTAATAATAGTATTCACTGTTAGAAGCGGCCCTCTGGGGCCAAACATAACTGCGATGTGGCCCTCAGTGAAAACGACTTTGACCCCTCTGCTCTAAATCAATATTGCTGGTTCATATTAGATACATTTAGACCCCAAATTATTTATCTCACTCTAAATTAAATTAAATTTTTTACATATCCGGTGGTGAATTGGTTAGCACTAGTGCCTCCGAGTGAGAAGGTCCTGTGTTAGATTCCCTGGCCGATCCCAGCACATTGTTTCATAGGAATAGAACTTGTGTTCACTAAAATCCGACAGAGAAACATTGCAGTATTTTTTATTTACAGTAAAAAAAACTAATGTACATTTTACAGATAAATTTTAACCATAAAAAGAGCAGTACTTTTTTCCATCTACAGTAATATAAACTACATTTTGAGGTGAAATTATTGCAACTTACCATATTATCACTGTGCTATGTGAGAAGTTCTACTTTTTTTTTGTTGCCATACCTCAGTTAGACAACAAGAGTGTGCCCTTTGTTTACTTCACTAGCGCAACACACTGCGCAAAGATAATAGAATACAGCTCCTGTCAAAATTAAATGTAGGAACTCCACCTGTCAATGATTTATGACACTCGCCTGTCAAACTTTTTGACAGGTAGGCGAGACTTCTGGTCAAAGGTCACGCCACGTGACGAGGGAGGAACAAGGGAAAGTCAGACATCATGCACCTGTATATGTATTTTTAGAAAAGTACAATTCATAAAAAAACTGTTTTTGATCTAGGTGGTTATTTTCGTCATTACTCTTACCTTGTAAGGTTCTCCAAACAGGTTGAATCCAGTTGAGAACAAATCTTCATCCTGCTGGACCTCCTGGTTCCTCCGCTCCCATTCTCTCCTTTTCAGGACACTGCGTTCCGACTCCAATTGACTGAAACAAAACCGAGAGCTCGTTAGAGTTGCCCGCTGAGGACAATAGACGGGTAAGAACCACTGTCTTTTTACTTGTATGTCTGACATGCACATGATAACATGATCGTCACATGTGCAATCGCCCAGGGCGGCATTGTCTTGAGGGCGCCGCAAGGATGAGGGGAAAAGAAGATGTACGTTCCTGGTCAAAAGTGTACATACACTTGTAAAGAACATAATGTCATGGCTATCTTGAGTTTCCAATTATTTCTAGAACTCTTATTATTTTGTGACAGAGTGATTGGAGCACATACTTGTTGGTCACAAAAAAACATTCATGAAGTTTGGTTCTTTTATGAATTTATTATGGGTCTACTGAAAATGTGAGAACATCTGCTGGGTCAAAAGTATACATACAGCAATGTTAATATTTGGTTACATGTCCCTTGGCAAGTTTCACTGCAATAAGGCGCTTTTGGTAGCCATCCACAAGCTTCTGGTTGAATTAGTGACCACTTCTCTTGACAAAATTGGTGCAGTTCAGCTAAATTTGTTGGTTTTCTGATATTGACTTTTTTCTTCAGCATTGTCCACATGTTTAAGTCAGGACTTTGGGAAGGCCATTCTAAAACCTTAATTCTAGCCTGATTTAGCCATTCCTTTACCACTTTTGACATGTATTTGGGGTCATTGTCCTGTTGGAACACCCAACTGCGCCCAAGACCCAACCTCCGGGCTGATGATTTTAGGTTGTCCCCAAAACAGGCCCGGAACATAATACTGCCACCACCATGCTTGACGGTAGGATTGGTGTTCGTGGGATTAAAGGCCTCACCTTTTCTCCTCCAAACATATTGCTGGGTATTGTGGCCAAATAGCTCAATTTTTGTTTCATCTGACATCACATGGACAAAGATAAGACCTTCTGGAGGAAAGTTCTGTGGTCAGCTTGTGGATGGCTACCAAAAGCGCCTTATTGCAGTGAAACTTGCCAAGGGACATGTAACCAAATATTAAATGGTAAATGTGTTATACTTGTATAGCACTTGTTGGAGCCAAAATTCCTTGTTTGTTTATATTGTTTTTATTTTTATTTTCTCTAATTGATTTTTGGGTTCAGCATGTTTAATTTCCTTTTCGGCAGATTGCTCCGCCCACTTCCTGTTAAGAACCAGGAAGTGTTGACAGGGAGGTGACTGTTGCTATGGTGCGGTTACCATGGTAGCCTCCTTAAATTGGGTTCAGGTGTGAGCATGGGCAGGGCGATTGGAGGACAAACAGTTTTCGACCGTGTTCGTGTTTGTGACGTGACGTGTCGTGTCGTGCCGTGACGTGACAATGCTGTGATAATGTGCCATTCAAGGTCAGCATACTTTGTTATTTAACCTACATTTGATTTAATTTAGATAGCTGGAATAAACGGATTGTCATATCTAAACACAGTTCTACAGTACTGGACATTCTATTATTTTCACGCGTCAAACTGGTCAACACAGTCGCCCTCGGTACCAGCCCAAAGGTAAGGGCTGTACAGCACTTTTCTACCTTTAAGGTACTAAAAGCGCTTTGACACTATTTCCACATTCCCCCATTCACACACACATTCACACACTGATGGCGGGAGCTGCCATGCAAGGCGCTAACCACGACCCATCAGGAGCAAGGGTGAAGTGTCTTGCCCAAGGACACAACGAGGCTGGTAGAAGGTCTGGATCGAACCAGGAACCCTCAGGTTGCTGGCATGGCCACTCTCCCAACTGCTCCATGCCATTAACATTGCTGTATGTATACCTTTGACCCAGCAGATTTGGGCACATTTTCAGTAGACCCATAATAAATTCATAAAAGAACCAAACTTCATGAATTTTTTTTGTGACCAACAAGTATGTGCTCCTATCACTCTATCACAAAAAATAAGAGTTGTAGAAATTATTGGAAACTCAAGACAGCCATGACATTGTGTTCTTTACAAGTGTATGCACACTTTTGACCACGACTGTATGTCTGTGCTTAGCGCTCATTTGCTCAGAATTTGTGTGCTCAATGGCACCCAATACAGGCATGACACCCAACACTCATATAGCACGTGTCAGTCAACTTAGGCCTCGTTGTCACTGCAGGTCAATTCCAGTTTTTCTGTCCTTACGCGACCTGTTTCCGATTTTTTTGTGTCAATGTGAACAGAAAAATTCAGATTTTTTTATTATCCGACCCACATGCGGATATAAATCGGATATGTCTGCAGTCGGAACGCTGCGGTCGCATTCATTTGACCAAAACGTCATCAAAAAGCGAAAAGCGTCATAATTCGTAGCTGTGGCTACAAAAGTAGCTTGAGTTTGAGTTTGAGTTTTGAGTTTATTTCGAACATGCAAGCATACAACATGATACATCACAATTTCCAGTTTCTTTTCAACATGTTCGAAAAGGAGTAGGAAGAAGCAGAGCTTATTTAATCCTACCCCCTTTCTTTACATAACAGTTGCAAAACTTTTTGTTCACTTCCTGTTCACAAACTCCATAAGTAATCACAATAAAAATAAATAAATAAATAATAGTAAGAATTTAATAATAATAATTGATGAAGTAAGTCATATTTCATATGATGAGATAAGTAAGATTACTTTAAGAATGAATGAATGGATGGATGAAATAAATTGAGAATGTTTGTCATGGTTCTTCTTCTTTGTACTTTGTAAACACTTTAAGTTTGAAGAGTTTCTTGAAGTGTATCATATTAGTACATTGTTTGATTGCTTTGCTTAATCCATTCCATAATTGAATTCCACATACTGATATACTGAAGGTCTTAAGTGTTGTACGTGCAAACAAATGTTTTAAATTACGTTTTTCTCTAAGATTATATTTCTCCTCTTTTTTTGAGAAGAATTGTTGTATATTCTTGGGTAGCAGGTTATAGTTTGCTTTGTGCATAATTTTAGCTGTTTGGAAATTCACTATGTCGTGGAATTTCAGTATTTTTGATTCAATAAATAAAGGGTTTGTATGTTCTCTATATCCAACATTATGTATTATTCTAACTGATCTTTTTTGTAACACCGTTAATGAATGAAGTGTACTTTTGTAATTATTTCCCCATATTTCTACACAGTAGCTCAGATATGGTAACACTAGTGAGCAGTAGAGAATATGAAGGGATTTTTGGTCTAGAACATGTTTTGCTTTATTCATTATTGACGTGTTTCTTGCAACTTTATGTTGTATATTTTTTACGTGAGATTTCCAGTTCAATTTATCATCAATCATTATACCTAGAAATTTGGTTTCGTTTACTCTTTCAATTTCTATTCCGTCTATTTGTATTTGTGTTTGACTTTCTCTTCTACTGTTACCAAATAGCATTATTTTAGTTTTACTAAGATTCAACGATAGTCTGTTTTTGTCAAACCATCTTTTTAATTTGTTAATTTCCACCACCGGGTGTGAATGAATGATGGGTTCTCACTTCTCTGTGAAGCACTTTGAGTGTCTAGAAAAGCGCTATATAAATCTAATCCGTTATTATTATTATTATTATTATTATTATTATTAATTATTCGCCAAAATAGACAGTTACAAAATAAATAGTTGACAAATGAGCAGAACAATTTATTGTGTTTTAGGAACTTACGTCAATGTTCCACCACTCCTGTCTGCGACTGCTCGCCCACGTGCTCTTTGGAGCAGACGTGGAAGTAAAATATCCTGCAAACTGCCAAAGCCAAAATGCTTGCCCTCTTCCTTCATAATCTTCTACGCGCAATAATTCAGTTTATAAAATGTTGACTTTGATTGCACAAAATACTTGAATTTGCCATAAATGCCCCAGCGCTGAGACTGACTGAGAATTGAAGCCATGTTTACTTCGGTAAACACCGCAGCATGCGTGACGTCATGACTTCATGTTTGCATAGAGGTCAGGTTGCGTTCACAATAGACATCACACATTTTTTGTAATGCGAGCCACTCCTAAAAGCTCTCTGCAGCGTACAAAAAACTGTTTATTATGAGACGTTTTGATAATAAAGTACAGACATTTCATAGAAAAACAACTACAGTTAGCCCTCGTGTTACGATGTTTCCTGGTTTAGTCAGCGATCCCATAAATTATTACTGTGCAGCGGAAGAATGAAAAAGTGTCATTGCTGTCCATGATAGCTGGCAGCATGACCCCGAGATGCAGAGACGGTAGGGGAAGTGCTGAAAAGAAGGTGTTTAGATAAGGACTAGGCAGGCAAATATCTAAGGGCACACCATCAACATTATTCATTATAGGCAAATGGACAAGTGTCGCAGGGAAGTCAACAGTGATAAACCCTCCTGATTATGGTTTAAAGGCAGGTGAGTACCCTGATCACTAATCGAGAGCAGGTGTTGTGCTCAGAAACAGTGGTGAAGTCACTGCAAGACAAGAACGTGTGCGAAGACTGATGACCTCATGTATTCTTCTATAAGTGCCTTCTCCCTACAATATAACTAAACATGACATCCCAAAGGTAAAGGCATCTTTTTTCCTACAAGTAACATATGACATTAGACGGACACTTTGATTCATTGTTTTATTTTAATGTCAGCTGGCCCAGTGGGAGTTAGGTGTCCAACCCTGTTAGTTTTTTTAATGACATCAGGAACCCACTGAAGCACAACACATTCCCTTAATGTCATTGATGAAATCCAAATAAAATGGGCTTTTAAAGGCCTACTGAAACCCACTACTACCGACCACGCAGTCTGATAGTTTATATATCAATGATGAAATATTAACATTGCAACACATGCCAATACGGCCGGGTTAACTTACAAAGTGCAATTTTAAATTCCCCGGGGAACTTCCGGTTGAAAACGTCTAGATATGATGACGTTTGCGCGTGACGTCAATGGTTGAAATGGAAGTTTTCGGACACCATTGTATTCAATACAAAAAGCTCTGTTTTCATCGCAAAATTCCACAGTATTCTGGACATCTGTGTTGGTGAATCTTTTGCAATTTGTTTAATGAACAATGAAGACTGCAAAGAAGAAAGCTGTAGGTG